>NC_056745.1:874451144-874566144 GCF_019279795.1 Protopterus annectens | reverse complement strand
CCATTGAGGAACGTTGCCTCTTTATTTCTACTCAGTTTAACAAATGATCTAAAACCTGATGCATTCCTATTACTTTCATAATCTTTAACAAAATAGTCTATCTGTAATCTTGACTCATGGTCTTTCACTTAAAATGGCATTCATTTTGCTCAACAGCATTTACTGAAGCTAATGCTAGCTCACCAGGATAATCACTTTTATTTCTGTAGTGAGAGTTTCAAGGCAGTCCATTTGGCTGGCACACCAAAGAGCCAAGATTCAGGGTGAAGACATTTATCTATTTTGCTTTTGCTTACTGGAAAAGTCTGAGTGGTTTACAAGACATCTTTTCAGAGCAGGCCTGGTGAGAAAAGCTCAGCATAAAAGGTTATGTAGAAAAGTGTAAAAATTCAAAATATAACAAACATAACAAGTACATTAAGAAGAGAGGATATGCCTCATTCACACTAATTAAAACACTTTCTATTGACATGAAAGCTGTGCATTGTTTAACAATTTAATACATGGTTACACAGCATAGTAAATGCACATATATAATAAAAGAGATTTGCAGCAAGACGACTGCAAATAAGAAATAAACCTGGTATTACCATGAATTTGATTTACAAACAGCGAGGAGGAAAATCACAATATGATAGATATAATGGATTAAGGCTGGGTACTTGTTGGGACATGAAAATGCTTGTGCCACAGGGGCAAAGTGGGAAGCAGTATGAGAAAATGAAAAGCAGAGGTACAGTGTACTACTGAGAAGGAAAAATAGCATATAAGCAAAGACAAAGAGGGGTGTAGTAAACAGAAGGAAAGAAGATATACAGAATGAGTAGATGAAATATTTAATAGAGGTTTACTCTAGTAATAGTTTATGGTATTATTAGACAAAGATGTTATATGAATTCTACCCATTTTGGTACAGTTAACAAGGAGATCAACAGAGGCAGAGGCAGACTTACTTAGTTAAGTGAAATGCAAACCTGTAGTTACCAGTGATATCCATTGGTAGTCTTAGAAATTTCAGGATACACCAGCTATTTAGTCAAACAGATACATGTTTGCTATACAACATGGCAACAGAAATAAGGTTAACACTTCAGCCATCTGAACCACAACTCATTATAGCTTAGAAATTCAATGCTTTTTGGGAACCTAGAGTCTTAAAATGGCAATGATGTATACTAGTATTAAAGTAACAATTGCTACATTACATTTTAACAAGATATACGCTCTAGCATTTTCTTTCATTCCACTTATTATCACAATATTTCATGGTCTTCTAAAAACCTAGATGTCTGCATTAAGGTGAGTAATTTCTGCAAGGAATAAATAAGAGCACTAAAGGATGCTCATTTCCATAAAAAACATCCCTCCTAAACTAACTAAGGGGATTTCTGAAGCTTGTAAACTTTCTGACAGGCAGAAGTGTACTTCAAAGCTTCTTTTTCCTGTAACCTTGGGGATCAGAATAATTTGTCCTTTAGTCTCTCTGAAGCACATTCGGTAAGTTCCTTTCTATTCGGTACCTCTGGAGTGCTCCAGTAAACATGCTTCTCATATCTCTAGTTTAATTGACATTCAGTGGATCAATCAGTCTTTTTACTTCTGCAAAAATTCTACATATATGATACAGAGGCCAATAGAAATTGTTTTAATCAGAGGAGCCTTAGTATGAATGCTTTATATCCCCATTTATTAAAAGTTTGTATTTCATTGGTTATTTTTCATAACACATCTTTAACCTCTGTATTAGTAGTAGAACATGTATTTGTTTATTTACTTAATTTTTTGGCTGCAGTACAGTTGATTACCAGCTGTTGCTGGTAGCTTACCTCAGCCTTTGTTGTTGAGAGCTACCATTCCCATTTCTTGGCTTGTAGAAATTCACCTCAATAATATATGTAATTCTACCTCCATCTTAAGCTATCTTTTGATTTTACTTCTCTTGCCTTTTACCAAATTTCTGGAGACTACAGCGGTTATGCTGCTAAAACAATATCTTAATTATCATGATGTTCTTTACTAATAACAATAAATGTCCTGGATGGTATAAGTGCTTCACTTCAAATTATAATAAAAATATAAGCTACTTTTTATAGATGATCTTCTGAATAATCATAAAGAAGCTGAGATGTTAAATGGAAATAGCTTTCATAATAGAAAAAAATGTCTGCTTAATTTCTCATTTTTCTCCATATACAAATCAGACACAATAACAAATAATGCCTAGCAGGCTAACCACCTGGCAGTGTAAACCTTGGCTCTAGATGATTGTCACTGTTGAAGTGACATCCAGATTCCATTTGCAAAAAAATGTGAAAAAGTGGTTGTGGATGGATGGATGGATGGATGGATGGATGGATGGATGGATGGATAGATTATTATCAGAAAACAACACATTTTAGTGTAAGTGCATAATTGCAGCATCTAAGGCTTTACTCTTAAGGTCATACTTATGTTTGCACACTTCCTGAACGATAATTTACTGGCAAAATTTTGTTAACATTGTTGTCATCTACATGTTGTACGTTTACAAATTGCTGTTGGCCTACTAAAAGGACATATATCTGTACCACCAGAACTCTGTGTTTAGATTGCCTCATTGCTACTTATTTCTAGTGATATATTTGCCAATAACATTAGGGTATTTTTAAAAACTTTTGACATCAAGACATTAGCAGGAATTGTTTTTGTCTGACTGAAGACTTGAGGTCTGCTTAATTTCAGCAGCTGTCCGTACTGATGCTACAATGTCTTGGTATTTCTCTATTTTTACTGTTGGGAAAACATTGTCATTGTCTTTATTTTCTCATTTTCAGATCTGTTGTGACATTAGAGCTGCCCTGCTGTGATTTTTATTACTCTTCTGTGTTAAATTTATTTTTAATAATCTATTGGAGAAATATCAATTTTAATGATAGCATGCACTAAGATCAAATTATTAATGATGCACTCAGTTTTAATTTACCTACTATTAATTCTATTTCATTGTTGATTCATTTTAGCAAATAAAATCTGATTTGTGCAAACAGAGTGGAATATGTTTAATGCTGCAATGCTGCATTAAAATATGGGTTGCGTTTCCTTTCCATTAGAAATAAGTATTAACTGTCAGGATGCTAATTTTGCTTAACTGTAATGTGACAAATATTGGTCTCTCTAATATTAATGGCCCTGTGCTTATCTAAGCAGAAGTAAATGGCTTTATATATCCCCCTGTACTCTGCCAACCACACATATACCCTCATGTAAAATCTGTCTTCCTTAATCACAGACCTCCCCTTCCAATGCCCTTTTCATTTCTTTAGAAACATTACACTTATTTTTATAGAAATGCCTTCTCACATAAACAATCAATTTTTAACAAGCGTTCTCTGTAATGGACCCACTAAAAGTAAATAACTTTTCTGCCTTATTAGGCCTTCACCAAACCTCACCTCATTTATAATTGAAGTATCATGCAATTACTAAACCTTAATGCACCTGTTTCCCTGCTTCACCTCGTAAACATCCAGAGGTGTACTCTTCATTAATTTTCCATCTCTCCTTTTGTGCTCCTTCTCATATCCTTACACCTGATCACCTTATCTTCTTTCCAGTTTCTCTTAAACCTCAAAATTTGTAGCATTTATGAAAGACAACAACCTGTAGAGTTTTATTATATTGATTATAGTAGTTACTTAAATCTCTCGACAATGTATTATTTTACTGTGAGACAGGGATACTGATGCTCGCTGTACATGTCTTTGCTAACAAAAGTACAAAAGGACCATGTATATCTAATTATCAAATAAATAAATAAAAGTAAGAAAATACATATCATCCATGTCAGTATTAATTTTAAAATGATGTATGTCAGTCTTGGCAGACAACAGTAAAGAATACTCATTTGACTTATCTGATTAACAAAAGGTTAAATAAAAGTCAGTTAATTAACATCTTCCATTGAAGAAAGCATTAATTTTAAAAGTATGTACATCTTAACACTGATCATAATAAAGTGAATTGTATGCTCTGTATTGTTTTTGATTGCTGTACAGCATGCTGTATGCTGTGTTAGATTTCAGTAGTAATGGCTAATGATGATTATGAGACGTTTCAATAGTAAAGAGTTGCCTGAAGCTGGAGTTTCCACTTACTGGCAGTGAAACATGTTTACTTTTTTGTGAATGACATCAGTGACAGCACGGATAAAGTGATGTGGTGTGAATAAGGCATCCTTTTTGATGAGAAGCCTACTAGTACCGAAGAGAAAGAAAATTACAGTGTACTAAAATGTCAGAAATAATGAAAGGAGAATAAAAAAGTAACATTGCTGAGGAAAAGGGAGTCAATGGTTTGTAAGTCCAGGATCAACAATCTGCATCCTGCCCAACCCCAGCATGTGAGTCAACAGTTTGAGACAGGGTGTCCCTTAAAGCTGCTGGTAGTCTAAACTACACAGGTTTGGAGCAGTAGACTCTATGATGTATGACCCAAATAGCTAGAAGCAATGAAACAGAATTTATGAATTTATTTATTTATTAGCCAGGTATAGAGACCCTTCTCATCCATGCCTTGGCCCAGAAGCAAGAATACTTATGAAACAGACAAGAAAGCAATGTGTGATATAACGGTTAGAAATATTATAGTTTTACAAAGCAGTCCTAAGCTTCTCAATTCATCAGGCAGCACAAGAATATAATACTACACTATGGTAGAATAGTGATAACAAGCTTCCATAAGATTCTAATCTAGTGTTGAGTACATTATATAGGTATACAGATGTTTCAAGAAATCGCTAAGGGTTGTGCTCCATGGTGATTAGTATGGTATTGGGTACAATGGTTTTGCAGATGATGAGAAACATTACTGTATAAGATGACACAATTTTAATTGACATTGTAGTATTGCAGAATGTTAAGAGCTTATTGAAGGTAGTTTAAGGACAAGTCAAACAGAATATGGAATTAGCAATTTTGAAACATCTGCATCGTACTTATTCTGTGAAATGATCGGTTAAAATGGATTTAAAGCATCCAGTGTGGGGAAATTTCTGATGCTATTATAAATGTTATTCCAAAGGCAGGAGCTTTTAATTAGTTCCTACAAAACCAATAGCTAAGAGGATAGAAGCTGAGTTGCTTTGTATCGATAATATCTGCATTAGTGGAATGTAGGGGATAGTTTAACCCTGATGCCTTATGCTATGAAGACAGCTTTTGAAATGCAGTAGCATGAAAACAAGTGTGGTCAGTTTTAGGATAACTCTTGTTTTGCTTAATCATTTAGTACTGGGTAAAATGGTTTTGTGATGGTCAGCTAAAGTGATGGACTGGTGAGTCTTGAATAATGTTGATTGTGGTGTTTTTTGATAAGTTAATGGACATTAAATAAATGTAGAAAATCGCCAAGTTTAGGGATTAACATTTTTTTTTTGCACTAGAAGTCTAGAAGAAGCAGTTTTCATGATATGCTCTAACACTAATCATTTTCAGCAACCAGAAATGCTTTTGTATTGTAGACCAATCTTTAAAAATATGAGTCTGTTCATGAAACCTCATTGCTAACTTTAGAATAGTCATACATCTTGATTATTTAGCAAAACTCACAGTACTAAGTCATGTTGTGACGGATCCACACAGTTTACCTGATTTTTGATGCCCTAAGCCATTGAACTGCTGTGTGTTTGTAGGTGTGCTTAATGTTAGATTGATATGCTGTTAATTGAATAAATACATGATATGCTGCTTAATGTTATATACATACATGAAATCTAAAAGAATTATGCTTTAAAGGCAAGCCTTGCATACTGATGCTGGTAAAACTGAACTTTAGTTAACCTTTGGAGTTGTTTGCCAGTTTAAAAGTTGTTTACCAGACAGAGGGGGATTTCAAAGAGGAACTATACCACAGGTGTGTGGGCAAACGGCTTTCTGAAAGGAGGAAGTAATGTATAAAACTAGACATTACGGGGCTTGTTGACAACTCAGGAAATGATTTGTAATGTTTTAAAAACAGTTCATTAGCTCATGAATAAACTGGTGATCTAAATATCATCAGCTGAATGATTACCTAATGGCCTAGGTGTAATCAATTGAACCTATTGACCCTATGGCATGCTCAAACCTATAAAAGGCTCAGAGGTTGGTAATAGATTGGAACTCATCATCATCCGGATCTGATTGAAGCAAGAGCCTGAACTGAGCATACAGCATTGCCTGCCAGTGTCGGCCCTGTCTTGACTGAACAGATAGCTGTACTGAATAGGTTTGGAGTCCCCTATCAGTGGCAAAGATGATTTTCTTTTGCATATGCTTGTAAGTACATGATTTAACAGTTTTATAATTGTTAATGTGATAGGTCATAGGTTAGGTTTTGCATAAGTACATGATTTAACAGTTTTATAATTGTTAATGTGATAGGTCATAGGTTAGGTTTTGCATATTAATGTGATAGGTTTTTTTTGCATATTGACTAGTCAATTGCTTTTTTTTGTTACAAACCTTAATTGTTAAAAGCTAATAATAAAATTGCTAAAGTTTGAGCCTTGGTCTCTTGTGTCATCTCTAATACTGTATTAACCACAGAATTTAGTAACCTGACCAGAACAGCTGGCGTAGTCGGCAGGATCTGTGGTTTGCAGTAAATATGTCACAACAGCCAATGTTTTTTCCATTTAAGCACCTAGGTGTAGGGTTAAATAAAAAACAATCTGTAAATGCCAAAAGTAAGGGAGGGGCAAATGTTAAATTTCCAGCATTGTTTGGAAAATGGGACCCCCTTGCTAGGGCATTGAGTCAGGTTTCACCTCCACCTTCCCCAAAGTCCTCACCAGTAAACCCAGTAGACCCTGAGGAGCTGGCAAAGGCCTTATCAGGTTTAAAATTGGAGGATAAGGAAAAAAAGGTGAAAGAGGGAGTGGGAGCAGCTGGATGGCTGTTCTTTGAAGCAATACAGGAGTCCCTCTTGGCTTGGTTTCTTCAGGTCTGGGATACAGGGGGAGAAGCGGTGTCACTGAGTGATAAAGAGATGCACCAGTGTGCCTGTTTAGTATTTCACCCCCGGCTGAAGCAGAAAGGAAGAGAATCCGATCTTTCAGAAAAACAAACCCCTGCAAAAAGCCCAAACAAAAGTACCACTGAAGGGAAGAAAGGGTGGAATCAGTTGTATCCTGACATCCCCACTGATGAGGAGCTAGCACAATGGCAGAGGGGAGAGTTTACTAATAAAAAAGATTGGGGAGAGAAGGGGTGGAAAACCCCAATGGAAAAAATGGAAGCAAATTGACTAGAAGGCGGGTCCCCAGTAGCTAGAGGCACAGTTAGAGCCATTACACCTGGGGACCGGCCTACGTGCCTCTTACCATTTTTTGGAGGGGAGGACCACAACACGTAATGGCTTTAGTAGATACTGAATCAGAAATAACTATTTTTGCAGGCAACCCCCGTAAATTCCGTGGACAGTCTGTAAAAATTAATGGATATGGGGGGGCAAAGACAATAGGTGTCAAAACCAAAGTAAAAATAGCCTTTGGGAATGGTATTCCTAGTGCCATTGTAGCAGTGATAGCTCCTGTACCAAAACACATTTTAGGAATAAATGTTCTAAAGGGTAGGACCTTAAAAACTACAGTAGGGCCATTTAGATTTGGAGTACGGCACTGTTCAGTCAATGCAGTCAAGGCTGTTGTTCGAGGTGATGCCAAGTGGGAACCTTTGCATATTCCCACACCAAAAGTGGTGACCAACATCAAACAATATCGTGTTCCAGGGGGCCATTCAGAAATTACTGAAACAATCCAGAAATTACTTCGTGTTGGCATACTCGAACCAACTGTGAGCCCATTCAATAGCCCGGTGTGGCCTGTCAAAAAACCTGATGGTTCCTGGCGTATGACGGTAGATTATCGGGGCTTGAATAAGGTGGCTCCACCTTTAACTGCAGCAGTGCCGGACATTGTTACCATTGTAGAGACTTTCTTCTTCTGCTGGGCCGTACCATGCAGTTTTGGACTTAGCAAATGCTTTCTTCTCCATACCTATAGCAGAAGAGAGTAGGGCTCAATTTGCATTTACCTGGGAGGGGAGGCAATATACCTTCCAGGTACTTCCACAAGGATATCTACACAGCCCAACCCTTTGCCATGGGCTGGTGGCCAGAGATCTGGCTAAGTTGCAGTTAAATAAAGTGACTGTATTCCATTACATTGATAACGTCCTAATTACAAGAGAAAAGCCAAATGTGAACATTGCATTAAAAACAGTGATTGAACACCTTCAGAGCCGAGGGTGGGCAATAAATGAGAATAAAACACAGCAGGGAACATCAGTGAAATTCCTGGGTATGATATAAAATGGAGCAAAAAGAGAAATACCTGCATCGGCCTTAAAAAGCATTCAAAAGATTGCAGTCCCAAAAACAAAACAGCAGGCACAAGCCTTTTTGGGAGCAATGGGCTTTTGGAGAGCATTTGTACCACACCTTGGGCAAGTTTTACGACCTATTCACTATGTGACTAGAAAAAAATGTGACTTTCAGTGGGGTCCTAAACAGCAGATGGCCTTCGAGGAAGCGAAAAAAGCCTTGCAACAAAGTGTGGGACTGGGTCCAATAGACCCACAGCAACCTTTTATTTTAAAAGTGACTGTTGCTAATAATGTCATGTCCTGGGGATTGTGGCAAAAGAACGATGTGAAAAAAAAAAGACCACTGGGATTTTGGTCTAAATCCCTGACCGGGGCACAGACTAGATACAGCCCTCTCGAACAGTATGTGCTGGCTGTATATACTGCCTTGATTCATGTAGAGGGGCTGACCAAACAACAGACGGTGACAGTGAAAGTAGACTACCCAATCCAGGGGTGGTTACGAGACAATACTCTGATGACTTCTACTGGAAGCTGGGAAGAGCGTTGTTTGCAGTGACTACCAAACCCACCTTGACATGAAATTTGACCAGCACAAAATACATCAAAACTGTTTGTAGATTAAACTGTGACAGACATCCAGAGAAATGCACTGCCAATCCTGCTGGGGGCTTATATCAGAGACTGAATGAATCAGGATTTTCTCTGGCTGAGTCTCCATTAGATTCTTCCTGCATAGCCAAATTTCAAAGGGAAAACAGCACTGCAGAAACCAGATCTCCAAATTTGGAGATATATGCTATAGACAACAGTTCAACTGTATTTGATGGTTTAGGACATACAGTAAGATATACAAGAGGATGTAAAACTGTAAGTAGTGCTAGAATTGTTCAGCATGTTAAAACCATTAGATTTCACATGTGAAAATGACTCTTGCATATTGATCTTTGATTATCTTGCTAGTAAAAAGGGAACAAAACAAGTTTGTCCATTTGTAGCATTGCCTTTGCAATTCGAAAGTAATTAGTGGGTGCCTCAGATAAAATCTAATCTCATTGATTATAATGATATGCCCATTGATTTAGCAAAATGTGAGACCTGGCCCCAGGGGTGGGTGTGCATGCTAATTAAAAGAAAGCCTCATCCATGTTTACATAATGGGACTGGAAAATGTGCTTGGCATAGATATATAGTAAATGGGACAGACATTTATCAACTCAATGATACCACAGCTTGTGTAGTATCCTCCTGTAAGCTGGCTTAGAGTGATGGAACAATCACAAACAGTGGAGCACATTGTAAAAGTAATGTACATGCAATCATTGATTTTTGTACTGGGGAATTGATCAGATTAACTAGATGGATGGACATCACATTAAATGCTAGCATAGAACCATTGCACACTTTTCGATGGCCATCTCTAGTCCACCCGGACTTTAAACAAATTAAGCAGGAAGGGCAAGCTGTACTGCTCCTGCTGAATAAGACTTTACATGATGCGCATCAAACTGTAATTAAAATGATTAAAGACAAAGGTACCATTCTTCAAATTGCAAACGAAATTCAAGACATGTCTGTTTCACATTGGTATGATATTTTTATGTGGTCACCAAAGGCTTCTGCCTGGTTTAACTTGCTTTTACACCCTTTATTGCTGACCACAATAGTTTCAGTGTTGTTCTGCTTAATTTCCTGCTGCATTTATTGTAAGGTCATAAAAAAAATACAATAAGATGCTGTCAATTTTGCACATTATTAGAAGCAGACAGCGATCATTGCTTAGTGCAAGGGGTGGCCTGTGACGGATCCACACAGTTTACCTGATTTTTGATGCCCTAAGCCATTGAACTGCTGTGTGTTTGTAGGTGTGCTTAATGTTAGATTGATATGCTGTTAATTGAATAAATACATGATATGCTGCTTAATGTTATATACATACATGAAATCTAAAAGAATTATGCTTTAAAGGCAAGCCTTGCATACTGATGCTGGTAAAACTGAACTTTAGTTAACCTTTGGAGTTGTTTGCCAGTTTAAAAGTTGTTTACCAGACAGAGGGGATTTCAAAGAGGAACTATACCACAGGTGTGTGGGCAAACGGCTTTCTGAAAGGAGGAAGTAATGTATAAAACTAGACATTACGGGGCTTGTTGACAACTCAGGAAATGATTTGTAATGTTTTAAAACAGTTCATTAGCTCATGAATAAACTGGTGATCTAAATATCATCAGCTGAATGATTACCTAATGGCCTAGGTGTAATCAATTGAACCTATTGACCCTATGGCATGCTCAAACCTATAAAAGGCTCAGAGGTTGGTAATAGATTGGAACTCATCATCATCCGGATCTGATTGAAGCAAGAGCCTGAACTGAGCATACAGCATTGCCTGCCAGTGTCGGCCCTGTCTTGACTGAACAGATAGCTGTACTGAATAGGTTTGGAGTCCCCCTATCAGTGGCAAAGATGATTTTCTTTTTGCATATGCTTGTAAGTACATGATTTAACAGTTTTTATAATTGTTAATGTGATAGGTCATAGGTTAGGTTTTGCATAAGTACATGATTTAACAGTTTTTATAATTGTTAATGTGATAGGTCATAGGTTAGGTTTTGCATATTAATGTGATAGGTTTTTTTTGCATATTGACTAGTCAATTGCTTTTTTTTGTTACAAACCTTAATTGTTAAAAGCTAATAATAAAATTGCTAAAGTTTGAGCCTTGGTCTCTTGTGTCATCTCTAATACTGTATTAACCACAGAATTTAGTAACCTGACCAGAACACATGTGTTCAGAAATATTAGCAGTTTACCTGCATACATGAATTTGGACCAGGAGCTTAAAGGAGAGATCAGCTACTCCACAAGATATGACTAGCAGCAAAATATGGAGGGATAGGCTTACAAACAGCCATGATCTTTATTGTGCCAATTTAGGTTTAATTCTCTCATCCACCTTTTGCATACCTTACTTCCATGGTTATGTATGTAAATGAGCCAGGCAAAAAAAATCTGCTTCATCAGTGAATACAGACCTTTGTGCCTAATATACCTTACAAGCTAGTTAAAAATAACTAAACAAATATGTCTATAAATATGTTTTGGCTGTGCAGTAGGCATACCTTCCACAATTCATTAACTCAGACTAGATATTTTCAGTGGAAAAATATTTTCCTAATACATTCTTATTGTAGTACAAAGTTCAAGTCTATAGTATGAAGTGAATTTAGTGTAAAAATATAATGCTTGCCTTACAATGACATCACCAGTTCTCCTGTCTGATCAGAAGAAGATGTGAGGGGACTGCAGAGTGAGTTTCTTTACTTATGCAAATCAGCCAAAGGCCTTGGTAAATTATAAAATGTCTGCTGTGGAAGTGTAATATGTAAGTGTAACTTGCATGCTTATTTCATTCTTGGATCTTTTCAGCTCTGACAACAATTCGCATGTGCAGAATTATTTATATCACTTAGCTGAACTGTAAAGAAAATATATTCAGGTATATGCATTCAGATTAAACAGATATAATATGCATGGCATTTGGGTGACAAATGAGAAAGGTCTGAAAATTAATTAAAAAAAACAGTAAACATAGGGGAAATGGTTTATGGCTACTGCAACCCATTAAATGTTTTTGGGTATACTAATCATATAAAACAAGTGGTGATTTGATTAGACTATTCCAGATTCTCACATGCAGATTACAATTTCTGTTTATTTCTTCCATTTTTAAACAGTGACAAATGTCACTAAGAGTATATACTTCTGTCAAAAGCAAGATGATGTAGGGTAAACTGCCTAAGTAATCTTATCTAGAAAATGGCATTGTGAAATAAAAAGAAGAAATACACAGTTCCTACGTTAATATGGTCAGAATTTTTTTTTCATTTTTGCCATGTATATGGAAAGCAGCATATCTCATCTTTATACTCATGTCAGGAAAAATAACAGGGCTGTAGGTCTGACAGCAAAGCATTAAGATTACACTTATATATCTGGAATGGCTTCATCTTACAGCATGAGATACAGAAACATACTTTTTTCTTTACTGATCAGCTAGGCTTCGTGGGTCAGGACGATGTATTATTGGACTGCAGAATATCACAATAATTTTATACTGTTACAAAGCATATTGCCACATTCCTTAGTGTGGACTCATAATTTTAGGTTGGATCAGGGACTTTCTGATTACCTGTTTTAAGAATATTCAGGAATATCTGTTTCTGCTTATCTCCAGAAAATAAGCTATCATTTAAATTGCAAAATTAACCAAAGTATCTAAACCTAGTGTCAGAAAATTACTTGTTCCAAGTGAGGAATGGGAATTATTACCTTTTGTATCGACAAAAAAAGTGTTTTGGGACGGTAACAGAATAGATTTTGTTTCTGACAAGCAAAGTGGGTGACCTCATATAGTAAGTATTGGTATTTCTTGAACATGGTCTGTGGATCTGTTTGATATTGACCACTGATACTGACCATGTTTGTGACATATTGATTGCTAGTCATTCTAAATGATACCTATTTCACTCACTTGAGGTGAAAAGGTAAAAAGCACATAGAAAGTCATATACCTCGGCATTCAACATTATTCCCTTTTGGTGCATTTTCATATTGCTTCATGACTACGCATTGTCATACCTATGTTATATCTATTACCCTTTTCCTTGATGAGTGAAACTACTCTAGCCTTCATTCCTTCCATCTGTCTTCTGTGTGAACCCCTTATTTACCTTTTTGTTTTTAATAATTTATTTATTATAGAAAACTATGGGATCAGTTGTCTTTGCACTGCTGAGCAAGATGAAAGATGATTATTAGTATTGGTAGGTGTCAGATGGATAATAACTACTGTTTATCAAATGTCGCCCAGTGTAACTGGACATGATGCATAATATATGACTGATATTTAATTTCAGATAATTTCAGATTTCTGAGGACATACTCTGTTCCTAACTATACATAAGCAGGCACTGTACACAGAACATCCAAAAGAGAAGGGATATATATATATATATATATATATATATATATATATATATATATATATATATATATATATATATATCCAAAGTTCTAGGTCCCACCTGTGTCTTTTATTCTACTGTTCCATCATTATTTAGCTATGACTGCATCATTGCCTGGCTATGACATCATCACTGCCTGGCTATGACTACATACATCTTTAAGCAGTTTTTTTTCTTGCAATGTTTCTCTTAATGTATAGAGACCGCTGCATTTTTTTCTGTTGGAGTGCTTAATATTTTGGTACTTTTAGTGTGATATTAAGTAGTTGTGTATTGAATCATGTAATGTCTTGAAGAAAATACATGCAGATAAGTAAGGAGTTTGCTTTCATCACCCTGGAATAACTAGACAGAATTCAGAGCAGAATGGCTCAGATCAAATGTTGAAATCTCAATGCTAGCTATCTGTATACACAAGGAAGCTACTAAACAAATCCAACGGGCTGTGTTTCTACCACTGCAGTGCAGGAAGCATGAATAAGTGAATACTGCTCAAACTCTAAATGTAGCACAACAAACTGATGCTCTGTCTAAAGGGTAAGCTTTAGCTGCTCAGATCTTGGATTCATGCCAGATGTCATTAGTTGAAAATGGTTACTTTGTTGCAGTTAATAGACTGTGAATATAGAAATGCCCACTCATCTGAAAAGGAGTACAATACTACATCATAATTACTTACAACAGGTCATGAAGGTCTGAATGTATTTAACTGTAGAAAAGATGAAGATCTGATAGTCGAGCAGTATTACAAAAAGTACCATCTGTGAACAATTAATTCGTGTGCACTAATCCCATTATACTGTACAGATATCCTGCATTATCTGAGTTCCAGGAAACTTGGCGATTACATTAAATCTTTGTTAGATGTGCTTTGAACTCATTGCATTTATTATTGTACAGAGCGGTAGTATAAGTAAGTGCAGGTCAGCACTTAACTCCCAGCATTAGTGATACACGTTTGTAGTAATGCAGCATGCAAGAAGGTCAGTGAAAGTAACTGTGGTATGGCTTTATTTTTTATTTTTTCCACATTTAATTAATTATATGTCATAAAGGATACATAAGTGGTACATAGTAAGTGCATGTATTGCATTTAAATTGTAGAAAAATAAGTATATATATGTGTATTCTTTGATACCTGTGAATTTCTATAGCTGCACCAAGAATGGCAGACTGAGTGACTGCCACGATGTGGTGATTAATCCTCAACATCTGCCCAGCACAGAAAACAAGTTAACCCAAAGATCTGAAGAAGTGAGCTGTTCACACATGGTTGTTCTACTGCATAGTTCATCATACAAATAGAAAGGAACAAGCTGGTACAAAACATCCAAAGGATGTCTGAGTCAGGTTTAGTGTCAGTAATTCAACAAGCAGCACACTCATTTTGGATGGTAGAAGATCAGAAGGCTGTGTTCTATTCCCACAGCAGATGTTTGGATTAATGTTCCCAGTACTGACACTGCATTGTAGCATAAGGGAGTTGTTGCACTCCAGAGTTTGTTGTCTTTCAGATGCAATATTAAAATGAGGTCTCATCTGCCTGAGGTGATAGATCAAGTCAATGAGAAAAGATCCCACAACAATTACAGAAAAAGGGTTCTTTATTTATAGGTCTACACATTTACACATCCACATTCAGCTGTAAAACTTTTTTATATTAAGAACATAAGCAGCATACATAGAAAAGAGTATAGGTATTTCCCTTATGTCTTACTTAAATTTTGCCTAATAAGTTTAAAGAACATCCCAGGTCTCCTCTAAAAAAAGGCTATGCCTAGTGAGACTAACACAGTCAGCAAAAGTAAGTAACAACTTCCATATTTAAGACGCGGACTCACTACAGCACTAAGGCAAGGAATCAACTTGCCTCAGGATATCTCCAGGAGATCTTTATTATTGCATTTATTAGTGTCTACTACACTCCCTTGAAATAAATTAACTCTAAAGATGATAGCTCATACATTTCTGTACAGTTTCCATTATCTCAAACACATTTAAGCTCTAAATATATGTAATCAAGTACAATAGGAATTCATGTATATATGTAAATGTTTTAAATAAGTTTTATTTCAGGGGACAATGTCAATGACACCTCACATGGGTGAGGTCTTGACACCACACCCCTTTATGTATATATTCTCATACTGAGGTTGCTGCAACATAAAGAAAAAATGATCACTATTAAACTATGAAAACTCTGAATACTCTTTCTCTGCTGCTCACCCATTTTAAAAGAGAATAACTGTCTACATTTTGAGTTTAAATATATTGCTTCAATAATGAGCAAGCAATCACAGAACAAATAACACCTCTTGCCAACATACTTGAAAGTACAGCTGAGCAAGCAATTACAGATTAAGGCAGTCAATGTTGTTGTTATTATTATTATTATCATCATTATGTAGTCGTAAGCACTTAAGATTCATGGTTATCACCTCCTTCTTTTTGGGGTGATTTAAAAATACTTAGTCATGTTAACTTAAGAGTCACACAATATTTAAGTGATGCCTGAGGGACCCAAGCCAAGGCCAATACCACAAGTTGAAACTTATCAGCATCTCACAGCCCGATGCATCTGTGATAAGCTGCCAGACAACCTTTCTTAAGTAAATAGACATAGGATGACAAAAATCAACATTGGTCATTATGCCCCGAAATAGGAACAAATGGGGTACATACAGGTAAGAACTTGGGGAACAGTGACTAACAATTAATGTGATTTGGAACTACAGAAGGAATGAGCGAACAGCACAAAATGATAGTTGTAGATTTTAGCAGAAGACAGGACAACTGGACTCACCTTTAGGTCCTGAAGCTGCCATGTAAGATATGTCCCTAGAACTGCTATCAAAATACCACATACACAAAATGTAAGCTCTTGTTCTTAGTAAACATGGCATATATTAATATCTATAATCGTAAAGGCCATCAAATCACAGCACAAGGTTGATGTTTTATCATTAGCTAAGAGGCAATGAAGGTTTGAATGCAAAGATGCTCGGCTGTCTGCTTCTGCAGGTTTGTCTTCAGAAACTGTGAATTGGAAGCAGTCTTTTGCAGAATTCAGAACATTATTATGGGGAAAGGGTATTCAGATTTTTCATTTTTCCTGCAAAACTACATAAGAGTATAAGGAAGGGAATGAAATCAACTTATGACTCCCTGGAAAAGGAGGAATTCATGAAGGTACTGTGATATGTACACCTTAGCATGCATGTCATGCTAATCTTTTGAAATTCAGCAATAGCCCTAACATGGTGCTGCATGGTTCACTGGCATAAACACATGCAGCACCACATAGGGCTGGCACTGCTGCCATGCTGAATGCTAATGAGACAGTCCTGTGGAGAGACATATGCTAATTAACCATGTGTTTTAACCCCCAGAACCACCTCTGGGAAGAAATCTACATGCTGAGCATTTCAAGAAGTTGCTTGGTTGTATAGATCAGCATGGCAGGCCCACCACATCATGATAGTGAATGTAGTACAACCATGGGTTTGGGATTAGAGGGTGGTGAGGAAGCCACTAGACACCAGGGACTACACTATATTTAAGTGCCCTAATAGCTCTGACACAGGTACAAAGATCAGGAAGGATGGTGGAAACTCTAGAATCCAGGGATTACTCTACAGTAAAGTGCCATAACGGCACTGACATTAGTGCAGGGATTGAAGGGCAGAGGGAAACCCTAGACACCGGGGATTATTTTACAGTTGAGTGTCATAATGGAACCGACATCAGTTTGGGGAGTGGGGGTGGGGGGACAACTGAAAGGCATACAAGTTAGAGAGTGTTACTGGGACTGTGGTGTGTATGCTGGTGCTTGTGTTTGAATGTGTACTTGTGTGTGTGGGAGAGTGACTGGGAGGAATGCTAGTACCTACACAATCAGCAGTTAATATGAAACTTAATATGGAACCTTTGCTTACTCTGTGTGTAATATTATACAATTGAGAACATTTACCCCAAAACATAACATGTCATGCTCTCCTCTGAAGCCACCATATGACCTATCAAAACATATATGGATTAACATCATGTAATAGTAGACCATCCAAAATCACTTTATAGGGTAGGAAATTAAAAGCATTTGATAAGTGCAGGTAAATGATAGGCATATTCAGACCTGTATCACAACTCTGTCTTACTATGACACAGAAATCTGTTATGCAGGTTAGAGTGGATTGCCCTCATACAAAGCTACATTAATTGAACTCCACTGAAGAGTGTAATTGAAAGTGCCAGAAAGATATGAAAATAAACAGTTTTCAGAAAAATTTCCCAATTTTGATATTAAACTAAGTCTACAGTTTACAATACTGTTTCTACATTTTCTATTAAAAATGGGAAGAATAATTGTCCATTTGTAATCTACAAAATCAAAGTTTTTTGTAAAATGCCATTAAACAAAGTGACAAGGCAGTCCTTCAAACCAGGAATTAAAAAGGTGTGATATAATTAAGTCTATAGAGTCTAGCCTTTTGACTTTTACTAACACTATATTTATCTTGTCAGTGTTAACTTTAGCATGTGGTGTAAAAGTCAGTTGAACCTGGTGTAATCAAGATTTATAACATTTAGCAGAATTAATAACAGAAACTATGTTATCAGGAGATTTAATCATTTTGTCCTGGGGAAACAATGGCCTAACGTGTCAAGATTATTTTAATAAGGTTACATATTAAGACATTTTTATCTTGTCTTTCTATATAAATAAGTAACAGTCATACTGGCTTTTACAAATACAGGCTTTTCCTTTCAATTGCTCAATAATGTTGTTAAATTTCCATTTGTTGCCCAAAGCTGGATACTGTGTCCATGTTTTGCACTTGTGCCTTTTCTTTTTCAGTTAACTGGACAGTTTATTAATCTACTTTGCTGACCTCTTAACACTGATACTAGTTTTTACGTTATGCAGCTTTCTAAAAATTTAGGAACAAATAGGTTTTAAAATGACCCAGCTTCAGGAAACAACATCCATATTCACCCAGAATGCCAATTTGTTTTATTATGATCATAAGGTTTAGTTCTTCTTAAATTCAGCAAATAAAATATCCAGTTCATGATATGAATTGCCCAATCATTCATTTATGACTTCTTCTAATACAGGTGTTGATTTGTTTATGAGCACTAGGTCTAAAATCAGATTACCTGTCGTTGGTTTAGGAGCAAGTTGAAATAGTCCAGGGGTGCAAAAAAAGATCAAACAATTCTGATACATAATTAGCAGAAGAGGTATAAGTGCTCCAATTTATACTAGGAAAATTACAATCCCCTGTTACTAAAAAAAGTCTCAGCTTTTATTGCAGTGGAAAATGTCAGAAATTCTGTGTGTTATTTATAATCAAATGGGGACTTCTACAACCCATGACCAGCCATATCCTGTACTAGTTATAGATATTAAGTAAATACAATGCTAGAATTGCATAATTATAATCAGAATAATAATAATGAACTGTAATAGAAATTACCATAGCTCCATCAGAGGATTTGTTTTGTCTCATATGGTAAAAGTTTTGAAATTCTCATAATTTAAGTGTGAAACATGTCATGCTTCTGCAATAACAATTATTTTATAATCATGCTCGGTAAATAATAGTTCAAATTCATTCCTTTTGTTGTCAAGACTGTGTGCATCATAACAATAAATATTAATAGAGATAATACAGTTAAACTACCAAAAGATTGCCTTACCTTTATACTGCCTTTTCTACAAAAAAGAATTGACCACCAACTTTAGCTTGTTCTTCAAAGGATTTATCACCTATTAAATGTAAATTTAGCCTGTCTTTGCAAAACACTTTAGGGACATGAATAAAATCTTACCAAAATTTTGTAACTTCAAATTTACTATTCAAACTACATTATCATCCAAATGTTAATCAACATGGTTTTAGTAGTCAGAAAATCATGCCATAGCAGATATGTGGACTTTTTGTTTACGTTGTTTGACTAAGAAAAGTTAGGTAGTTTGCAACTGCAGTATAATTACCTTTTCATATACCAAAGTGCTTGTTATGCTTTTCAAAATAAGATCATGTAGATCCAATGTTTTAAACCAATAAGTTAGACAGCGTATTATGGTCTTTGTCAATTTCTAAAACAGCCTAAAAGATAGATGATGTCTGAGAATCCCCAATGACTAAAATCCTTCTTTTTTTCTTTTTGAACAGTGTTCCAATATGTAGGAAACAGTTATCTCTACTAGTTATATCTAGCTGTTACAGTCACACTGATTCCCTTCTGGTCATTTTGATTTATGTCCATGATAACTGTCTTAGAAGCAGAAGTTTCAGTTAGCAGTAAATAATCAAGGGGATGTGAATTCCTCAAATGCCGTTTTAAAGACCTGGAGACGACAAGCAGTAAAAACAATAGTTTGTTGAATACTGACTTATTCAGGATACCAAGTAAGGCCAATGTGTCAAAAGCAATCCAAAAACTTTAAGTCATATATATGATTTATTTTCACATAGTAGGTATTAGATCTGAAAAGTAATTCATCTAATATTTTGTGTCATTTGATGAGAAGTAGGGCATGGCAAAATGCACCTGCATCATGCAACCACAGTGCACATGTATGCAGGAATGGTCACACAATTGTAGACTATTCCTGAATTCTCCAGAGAGAGTCATAGCATAGATATCTTGCTTTATGATACTGTATGACTATACTGATTTATTTAAAGGAGAAGAACTGAGCAGGAATTAATGTGAAGAGGAAGTTTAGTTATCATAAGGAATTAGGCAAAACCAGAAAAAACATGGATGAATATTCATCAGTGTAGAGAAGCAGGATAAGATTTTCAATTGTACTGATGTATAAGATTTGAAAAAAACCAATTAGAATTATTAAAATAGAGCATTACCAGTGGTTACAGATAAAGAAGTAGACTCAGGTAAGCCAAATACTAAGCCATTGTCTCTATTCAGTACAGCTAACTCTAGATAAAGAAAGCTTCAAGTTGTAAATATGCAATGTGTCATTTGGTGACATGTAGATTTTTAAAGCTTCTCTTTTGGTATGTCATCAGTACCAGAAGTGTTTCAAGGAGCATTTCACAAGTAGTTGAAGACTTAGAAGGTGCTATGTACATATCTGATAATATTTTAGTGTGGAGTCAAATATAAGACAGAAAAGATATAGACTGAGGTAGAGACTGAAGACTGAGACAGTATAGATTTAATTTGAAACATATATTTTAATGGAAGGAAATCAAGCTGGAAATAAGATTGTCAAGGTTTAAACATATATGTCATAGTCGTACAGCAGAACAACAGAAACCAGTCTAGGAAAAAGAACAACTGTACAAATGTCAAAACCAAAGGATAAACATGCATAAGCAGCATTTCTTAGTGTGGTGCAATATCTTACAAACTTTATCCCTAAAATGTCATGATATAATTGTTCCTTTTAGAAAGTGGATGGAACCTGGGAATGCATATTTGAGCAAGGAAAGGGTTTTGAAATGCTAAAAGACCAAGTAACAAAAGCATTTATATTTAAATATTAAGATGCAAATAAGACAGTTGTGTTGCAAGAGAGCACAAATCTGAAAGCTTGCAGTTATCATACAGTGAAAAAGACCAGGTTTTTCTGGATCAGGTACATTTTATATATGCACAAAGGGACATACTCCAGTGGAGAAAGAATTAATAGCAGTAGTGTCTGCATGTGGGATATGATGAAATATATTTTTGACAAAGAAATGTAGGTATAAAAATATAATTAATTATGAAAGTATAGTCCAATACACAGATGACTACAGTCATCACGATTGCAAATTTACCTTCTGAACTCCTTTCAACTACCCAGGCTTCCTTTAGCTCAGTAGAAGCATGACTCACAAATAACCAGCTCATTGTTAACCTTACAAAAACAAAATTGCTACTTTTCTCCCTAAAACTAGTAACCACATCAAAACATCCTTTTCTATAAATGTCCCTAAACAATACTCCCATAAAAGTTGCATCAAGCACAAAACTACTTGGCATTACCATTGATGATCAACTAAAATTTGATTTACACATTTACAACTGTATCAAAAAAAAAAACATCAGAAGCTAGGACTCCTGTACAGGAACAACAAATTCCTTACAACAGAAGCTAGAATTACTCTTACTCATGCATACCTTCTACCAAGTTTAACTTACTGTTCCCAAATACTCACTAATCTA
The DNA here is from genome assembly GCF_019279795.1 of Protopterus annectens. Taxonomy (NCBI): domain Eukaryota; kingdom Metazoa; phylum Chordata; order Ceratodontiformes; family Protopteridae; genus Protopterus; species Protopterus annectens. Next base: position 874,544,591 of record NC_056745.1, on the reverse strand, counting down.
AATACATCCCTACTTACCAAACTTGAATCAACCTATCACAAGATAGCAAGATTTGCTGCTCAACAAACATATAAATCTCACCACTGTCTCTCCCTAAAATACCTAAACTGGCTAGAACTACCTCACCTGCTTCTTCAATCTCAGCTGCAAATCATTCACTCCATTCTATATCAGCCAACGTTCTGCCCTGCTTTATTACCTCTCATCGCTATTACCCTACCAGGCATCTCCGAAGTACAACCCAAGATCTGTTAAAGGTTCATAAACCCAATTCCAAGGCAGGCTACAATCTATACAGCTACCATCCCTCTATTGCACGGATCAAACTCCCACTAGAAATAAGGAACCTGACTCACCCTAAACAATTTAAATTAGCTACCAAAGACTACTTTAAAAAACACTGGACATGCCACTATTCACAACCACCGTGTCCACAACTAACTCATTTTGAACTGTATAACAATTACACACCACCTTATAACTTACTACCTTTACTTCCTAAGAAATTCTCCTAAAGTATTGTCTATACTCTGCTTAGTATTGTTAGATTGCCTAACCTATTGAAACTAAAACATTTAACTTCCTATATTTTACACTTTTTATCTTTTTTGATTTGTACTGTTTAATCTGGTCAACTACTTTACCAGAATGGTAACCTTTTTGCATATTTCTATGAGTTTAATAACTGTTATTAAAATTCTTTCTGCATTGGAGCTTTTCTCCCCGGGTCTCCACTGAAAAAGGGCTTCAGCTCAGTCGGACACTCCCAATCAACAAATGTAAAATAAATAAATAAATACATACATACATACATACATAAGTAAATGAAAGTGCATATTGACAAAGACTATGTAAGACAACAATGTCATTTAATCTGCAGAAGTAGGACCTGAAAGTGGAGTACAGACCAAGGAAGGAAACACATGTATCAGACTTGCTAAGTTCTTTGTGATTATCAGAGTGGAATGAAGAACTGCACGAAGTACTAGAGATCCTCTCTTTACTAAATTACTTATGGCAGAAGGAAAAAAGTCAAAGAATTTTAAAGATGTGCTGAAACTGATGTAGAAATGAAGCTGAAAGAAGTGACAGTGAGAGGATGGCAAAAATAAAATACTTTACACAGAAATGAAATCTAGGCTAGCTTTTAACATAGGGAAGAAAATATCAAAATTATGAAACCTGATATGGGAGGGGGACTAGTGATAATGAACACAATAGACTACTCTAGCCTTATATTTACCATATTTAATAATGGTAGTCTTTACTGCAGAGGGTCTAGAAATGAAATATGTATTGTTTATTCCAGAATTGATAACCTATTGTATGATGTACTGATATTTATAGATTTTGTAAGGTTAAGCATCCTATTATTCTGAGTAGTTTTGGGATCCTAAAAGTCGATAAGAATATTGTTAACCACTCAGTATGTCCTATTGTTACAAAGAGGGAATCTAAACTTCACCTAAAAAGGCATGTAAACATAAAGACAACATCAAGGCTGAAACTACTCAGGGGTTAAACACTCTGAGACACAAAAGAGGCTTTTATAAGTGAGATGTTTATACTCACTGTAAAAATATCTATGAAGGGGATGACTTAACCTTTAGTACATGTTAATATTTTTTTTATATTTAAACATTGCTTTAACTGTGAATCTAAGGTTCTTGTGTGCCTAGCATTTTATGACTTATACCATTCATACTATATATGAAAGGCAGATCTTTAAGAAGAAGAATATATGAACATAGTTATGACATGTCTAAGCACAATAATACTAATACTATCTACAAGCACACACTTACATGTAAAAAGTATAAAATGTTTTTATTTTTAGTACTTGAGCAAGTTCGTAAACATCCTACTGAAGGCCCCAGGTTGAATAAGATACAATATCATGAAATGGCAGATTAGGTTAAATTCTACCAAACCACTTGGTTTTAATGATGATATTTCATTTAATGGCTTGTTAAAATTGCTTGCTGCCAAGTTATACAATGTTTTTTTATCACATTCACATAATATCATTTGTCTATTAATTTATTTATTAATGTATTAATTTACCTTATGTTACTTGTATATGATGCCACTTTGTTTTACTTATTTACATTTTTGTATTCAAACAATTTGTTTACATTTTCATAATATTGTTTGCTGGGTAGTATTTAAAATCATGTTTTAAACAACACTTTAAAATTTTTAATGCCTGGTTCATGAACCTACATATGTCACTAACTTGAAACTGTATTTATTCTGTATGTTAGTAACTGTTTTTCAGTTCTGATAAAGTTTGTCTCATATTGGATGAAAGAGACTTTGCGACTTACAATAAAATTTCATTCTTTGGATCAATTCTGAGTGGTTTGGATTTCTGGTACTTTGTGATTCTCATGCTTTTTAGTTTGTATAAACTATAAAGCCTGAAATTTATGAACATGTTTATTTCATATATTGGACTCTTCATATGTTTCACAGATTAGATAAACAATGTTCCAGCATAGTGATAAAGCTATGTCTTTTATGTAATCAGTTGCTATCTCATATAAATATAGATATATACATATATATATATATATATATATATATATATATATATATATATATATATATTTATATGTGTGTGTATATATATATATATATATATATATGTGTGTGTATATATATATATATATATATATATATATATACACATGTATATATATATATATATATATATATATATATATATATATATATATATATATATATATATATATATATACATGTATATATATAAATATATATATATATATATATATATATATATATATATATATATATATATATATATATATATTTATATGTGTGTGTGTGTGTGTGTGTGTGTATAAAAGAGAGATGTAGTACCACTATACAACTTTAAAAAGTAAGAAGTATAGTTGTTTCCTATTGGGCATGCATATCAACTGATTATCTCAACACTACTTGGCAGTTAAAATAAAGACCTTGTGGTGTCTAGCCACAAAACAGAACTACCTGTGTTCTTATTGAGCATCCTGATAAATATTACAGTTGTTATACAGTGACAAAAAGAGAGAAATTAGAGGAAAGAAAAATACTTTCACAAAAAACTGTCAAAAGCTTCAAATGCAAATATGTGCTCATTAATACAACTTTTCCGTAAAAAAAAAAAAAATACATAGACAAAGAAATGTTGGGCCTCTTGGAAAAAGAAGCAACAGAGGAAGTGCAAAACTGTAAAGAATAAAACCTAAGAGATTTTTGAAAGGTATAAAAAAAGAGACATGGACATGGGAAAGAAAATGCGATCTGACGAGGTGTGATATTTATGCAAAGGAGAAAGTCAAATTAATAAATACAACAAATCAGCTCCTAATTTGAAGAAAAATACAAAGGCACCCAGATATGGAAAATTTCACATTACAAAAAATAAGATCACAAAAGGGGAATGCAGAACAGAAGATTAGTACAGCAGAAGTTAAACAAACAGAAGCTGAAGCTATGGAATACCTGCAAAAAGAAGGATTTAGTGTAGAAAGTCAACACACATTATGTCACATCATGATGGAACAATTAGTCCCCAAATTAAGGAAAGCAGGTGGGGAGGGAGATATCTTAAGGACAAATATGGACATGGGAAAGAAAATGAGATTTAATATGGTGCAATATTCATGCAAAGAAGAAAGCAAAACTAATCAATAGAAAAAAGCGGCACCAAAGGTATTTGAAAAGAAAATACAGACAAAGGCATTGATATGGAACATTTCACAATAAAAAAATAAGAAAACAGAGGGGGAAAGTAGAAAAGAGGATTAGTAATGACGAAGTTAAAGAAAAAAAAAACTGAAGTTTTAGATTATCTGTGAAGTGAACAATTTTAGTGTACTAGATCCAACTCGGGTAACGTCACAGCATGATAGAATGGTGAATCCACAAACTGGGGGGAGACAGGTGGAATGGGAGTCATCTCGTCAATTGTTACATGAGGATGCTTGGGTGCCTTCAGTGGGAAACTGGTACAGTGCTTCAGCTGGAGTTGAACAGCAAGGAAGGGAGCAAAAAACAGTGGCAACTCTGACACAGTCAATGTTGTGGAGTGAGATGCCAGGCATAGATATCGTGGTAACTACAGAAAGCTTCTGGAACAACCTTATGTTGATTAGGATTTGATACAGGAATGGTTACGGAAAGGTGAAGTTAAACCAAAAGATGAAAGGTTAATATTGGCGGCCCTAGATAGTGGACTATATATACATTGGTATATAAAGTCCAATGGACATGTGGGACAAACAGACAAATGCAGGTTCTGTAAAACAGAACTGGAACCAGTTGCACATCTTGTTGCTGGGTGTGATGCACTAATGGCAGAGGGCCTGTATCCTGAAAGGCATAGTAATGTGACAAAAATGTTGAATTAGCTGAGAAGTACTAAAAACATGAGCCACAAAGCATTATAGAGAATGATGACATTTATATCACATGGGATCACCCATTACCAATGGTTCATAAAATAGATGTAAGAAAACCAGATATAGCAGTCCATAAAAAGAAGACAGAAGTATCATTGATCAGTAAAATTGTTATACCCAGTGATTACAATGTCATATACACAGAGAGGCACAAAGTCATAAAACACCATGGTTTGCAGGCAGAAAAAAGAACAATGTGGATGAAGCATACATAGACACTTCCAATAGTAGTAAGAGCAATGGATCTCATAAAATAATCTACATTAGATATGCTACCAATACATACAAATCCATAGGAATTACAGAACATGACAGTTCTGGGCACATTATAGGAGCTGCAAAGAGCACTTTTGTTTAATGTTAAAGACTGAAGTAGTACCGATTTCATGAACTTTAATCATACCCTGACATAGGAGCAAGGGTCCATTCCCATCATGGTATCAGAAACCCAAAAGACTTGGAGAAATTAAACTGACTGACAACTTCCCAAAGTGTGTCTTAATAATAAGTGGCACACTTTAATCATACCCTGACATAGGAGTAAGGGTCCATTCCATCATGGTATCAGAAACCCAAAAGACTTGGAAAAATTAAACTGACTGACAACTTCCCAAAGTGTGTCTTAATAATAAGTGGCACACTTTAATCATAACCTGACACAGAAGTAAAGGTCCATTTCCATCATGGTATCAGAAAGCCAAAAGACTTGGAGAAATTAAACTGACTGACAACTTCCCAAAGTGTGTCTTAATAATACGTGGCACTCCCTGGTGGCAGCAGTATCGCTGGAATTTGCACAGTCTGTATTCAATAACCCATGATGGGTAGCAAAATTCTGTTGTCATTGGTGATCTAATTCATAGCTGAACAAGCAGTGTTTTTAGGGATTTTAAGAAAATGGAGTAACATTGGGAAAGCTGGTCACCAGGTATTAAATTCACACAAATAGACTTGTAGAAAAATGTTGTTTATTAAGTACTCTCATCTTATACAAGGACAGTATAATAATAATAATAGACCAGGACACCACCTTTTCCAATGTTATTTTATTTTGGCTTTAGTTCAGCTAATAACATTTTAGACATCTGGTTTGGTTATTTTAAGAAGATGCTAAAGGCAAATGACAGACAAATGCATCTGCTCGTTGACCTATTCAAGAGTAAAGCATGATCCTAAGTATCACTGAATTACTTTGAAAGGCAAAGGTCTCTGAAATGTTCATTTTAAATACTAGATGTATATTTTTTTCAGCCATGAAGTAGGTTCAAAACTGTAAAAAAAATGTATGGAAAAGGCCAAGCTATTCATACTCTTCTCTGCCAATATTGTGAGTCGTGCTTGTGGAAATGCATGGTATAGAAGAAGATAAAAATGTCAACTTTAGGGCACATCTATTCTTACTGAATCATGTGAAATTATTAGAAAACTAATTATGTTCATTGAAAAATAAATGATTAATCTGTCACAGGTCAAGTACTCCTGAGACACCTAAGACTACAGTAATTATCAGGTTTTCATGAGGGAACACTCAAGCAAAGGCATTTATTCATATTGGCCTAAAAGAGTATAAAAATGAAAAGAATGTCGCTGCCAAGTCTCATCTGAGACTAAACACTCAGATGTCAATGTATAAAATAAATGAGATAGTGGTACAGAAGTAACTTTTATTTAATATGTTTCAAGAAAAAGTGAATGCTGTATTAACGATCTAGTGACACAAAATAAAATGTATGAGAAAAATTTAAATCTTTGAGTGATAATTCAGAAAGAAATTGTAGAGATGTTTGTGTTTTATAACATGATGATTGTACAAGTAACAAGGAAGTCAGATAGCACACCAGTCAAAGCGATCTGTTAAGTAATGTTTAATAATTGTTGACTGTGTTTGACTAACAGTGACAATGTTAAAGCAATATGACCTAAATTCAAAAAAACTTTAAAGGCATTGCTATCAATTAAAATCATATCACAGGCAAATTATTTACTGAAAATTAAGAGCAGGATTTATTTATTCATTATTTACATGTTTGTGGTTTATGCATTTAGATACATTGTCCTAAGTTACGCTGCACTTGCACCTTCAAGATCTTCTCAGTAAATATGCCATAAAAAGCAAATTTTGTTGCTATTCTACATTCAGGGGGACAGATACACATGAACATACCTAATCCAGCACAAGAGGAAAGATTCAGTAATTCACTGACTCCTTATTTCCTTGTGTCTTATTCTTAATTATATTGCAAAAACATATATTAGATACTCCTGTATTTTTATTCAAATCGTCTCCTATATATATATATATATATATATATATATATATATATATATATATAGATTCTGGGCTCGAGCTTATGAATTTCGAGCTTTCAGCAATTTGAGATTCTAAAGGGGAACCATATATATATATATATATATATATATATATATATATATATATATATATATATACACCGTGTATAGTATATATACGTCTGTGCATGATATGTGTACATTTTTCATGTAATCTGTTCACCCATGCCATGACTACAAAGGATCTTTGTATTAGTTCACCCACATTTAACAAATATAAAATAAAATAAAATTTATCTCTGAAGTTATTTGATACAGGTTTATGAATGATATCAAAATCTATACAAAATAGTTACAAACAGCAGCATGTTCAGACACATACTTTCCAGATTTTTTATAGGGATAGTCTAACTAAATCCTTTTTAATGACTGAGCTTGGTCTAGGAAAAATATATATCTGAAGCTACGTCAGCATGAATTGTGAAAGTCTTAAAGCATTATGCATATAAAAATCATACAAAGATACCTGAGCCGCTAGTCCACTTTTGCAAGTTTTTGCATATCTATCCATCCGTCCTGTTCTCTCTCTCTCTGCCTTTAAATAGGAAGGAAGCTACATGACATATAACAAGCTAGACAGACAGGTAGTTACATAGATAGATAGATAGTACTATTGTATATTAATCACCTAAGAATGCTCAACTATGTTGTACCTCTCCTGGGATAGCCTAAATACTGCTTTCCTCTCTGACTCTTTTCCAGGGCCTCTCTACTCACTAAGTCACTCTTACACAACCTCTAGTGTAACTGCAGTCTTCTGTGTTGCTCTTTGTACTTCAAAGAACCGATTATGCTTAGTGAGAATCTTGCAGTTTATATTTTTTCCACCATAACATTTTGTAACAAATTGCATTATATGTCAATCATAAATAATCTGTTTTCATTCTCTTGTTCTCTTTATCAAATTATGACTAACTTCCATTGACCAAGAATGTATTTATGCTTATTCTCTAAAATGTATTAACTAATGTTCTACTGTTTATTTATTTTATTGTGGAATTTTTCTCCCTGGGCCTCCACTGAAAAGGATCAGCTTGTTTACTCAGTCAGACTATCCTGGTAAACAAATAAAACAAATAATAGCCAGTAATTAAGGCTAAAGCTGCTGTTCCTTTTTCATTCACATAACCATTTATTAAAAAACACATATAAATGCTATACAAAACTCTTGAAAAAACGATATAAATCCTAGCTGCTAAGCATGTACGGTTCATGCAGTTTGCAAAAGACCTTCCATCGAGAATTAAAACTATCTTCTACTGTACAAAAATTAATGAATAAATAAAAAAGTTAAAAATCCAAATAATAAATTTCAGTAAAAATAGATTGCAGTCCATGAGCTGCTTTTTCTTGTATGTTTTTACGTAAGTATAATACAAATTCTCAGCAGAATAGTCTCTTAATTGCGCACACAGAGAACAGTAAACCACTTTAATTATCCAAATATCTAAGCCAAGGGGTCCATTTTCTAAGAAATTTCCCTCTTTGTTTCCTGGGTATATACCTGTCATACTCCTCCGTCAGAGCTGAAACTAAATGTATACCACTTCCTAAGTGATGAATCAGTTGATTGCCATTTCTTGATTATTGCTTTCTTAGTACATAGGATTATCAGAAAGAATACCTCCTTAACTAACCATGGAATCTCCCACAGTCCCAAGAAGAATGTTTCTTCATTTTTAATTTCTCCACGTCTTTTGGGTTTGTAATACCATTATGGGAATGGACCTCATTCCTAAGTCAAAGTATGATTAAAGTTCATGAAATTAGTATTGTTTCAATCTTTGATGTCAGTCAAAAGTGCTCTTCCCAGCACCCGCAAAATGCCCAGTAATGACTCCTTCTGCAATTTGTATGGGGTTACATGTACTGGTAACATATCTAAGTACAATTGTAGATTTTTTTTTTATAAGACCCATTGCTCCTACTAATATTGGAACTGCCTGGGTATCTTTCTTCCACATTGCACTTGTTTCTGCCTGCAGATCCTGATACTTTATGACCTTGTGTATCTGTGTACACAAGACACTGTAGTCACTGGGTGTGGCAATTTCAATGATCAATGTTACTCTTGTCTTCTTTTCATGGACTACTATGTGTGGTCTTTTAGCATCTATCTTCTCAACTGTTAGTAATTGGTGATCCCATCTGATGTAAACTTCATCATTTCTATGATCCTTTGTGGCGCATGTTTCTTCAGCCACTTCCATAACATAATGTTTGCACAATCCTCAATGCAACAGTCTTGCCACATTATTATGCCTTTCAGTATGCACTCCTTCTGCCATTAATATGTCACACCTGGCAACACGCTGTGCGACTGTTTCCAATTTGGTTTGCCAAAACCTATAATTTGTCTGTTTCTCCCACATGTTCAATGGACTTTGTAAACCAGCATGTACATAGCCCACTGTCTTGATCTGCCAATATTAACCTTTCATCTCTTTGTTTGAATTTGCCTCTCCTTAACCATTCCTCCATTCCTTCCTAATAAACATGAGGTTCTTCTATACTTGCAACTATATTTATGCATTTTTCACATTTCTTGCCTTCTCATCTGGTCCTTCACCTTATATACTTTCTTTTGTTTTTTAGGCACATTCAGTTGCTGCCTGATTTTTATCTACTTCTGGTTTGATTTCCATTCCTGCTTGATGCCGATATGCTTCTGCTAGATTAAGCAGAGAAGTCATCTTAGATTTATTCTCCTCATGTTTCAAAACTTTTACTACATTTTAGTCTTGTGAGGTCAGCAGATATGTGTGGAGTCCCAAAATTGCAGATCTGTACATGTAATCAGTTTCAAGGAGGCTCATTCCTCCTTTGGAATGGGAATATATAATCTTGGTATGCACTGATTTTTTATAAATCATTTGGTGACCATGAAGCATCCTTCTTGTCTTCCTATGTAATCTATCCAACACATTTTTGGGGCCAGTCAGTCACTCTAAAACTGTAAGTTAGGACAGGAAGAACAAACTGTGGATTTGGCTTGGATTTTGTTCCTAGATGTCAACTCTGTTTTCCTGATTAAAGTCTTCTAAAGTATTTCTTACTAAGTTTTATTCACATTTATTCATGTTTTATTTTTGATCCTTCAACAATTCCCAAATATTTGTACACTCCCTCTTGCTTAAATTCTTTCATATCACATTCTTGTCCCAAACTGATGTTTTCTTGGTGCTGCAATTTTCTTGCTTTAAAGGTTGCTTTTGCACATTTATCAAGACCAAATGACATACTTATATCATCTGAAAAAGTTTTGACAACTTGCAGTTGTGCTTTCAGTTCCTCATCTGATGAGCTATACAGTTTTAAATCATCGACAAAGAGAAGATGAGAAGTCTTTACACTTTGTTATTTTTTAGGAGCCAAGTTATAGCCATGGCCTAAGATGTTAAGTAGGCAGCTTAATGGGTTAAGGGTAGGGTAGAATAGCAATGGTAAGTGAGAGTCACCTTGGAATATCCCCCCTTTGAATTTTTATCCCTGGAATAATAAATTGTCCTTAATTGCAGAGTGGTCTGCTGCTGTTTCATGGTCACTATAATGTAATCGATCAGTGTAGGGTGTATCTTACACATTTTTAAGCACTCTTTTATCCATAAATGTGGGATACTATCAAATGCTTTTTTTGTAGTCAGTCCATGCCATGCTTACAGTCTTCCCTTTTTTTACAGTCCTCCACTATGACTTTATTTAACAACAAATGATACTTTGTTCCATATGACTTTCTTTTATTGCCCTTTTGTTCTACTGCCATAATTGAGTTTTCTTCTAAATGACTATAAACTCTGTCAGCATCAATTCCCATGTATAGTTTATATGTCGTCGGAAGGCAAGTTATTGGTCTATAATTTTTAGGGTAGCTTACAGGTTCACTCTTAATAGGAACATTGTTTTTCCTGTTGTTAGCCAGGTTGGTGTCTGTTCAGGGTGCATGTATAAATAGTTCTTACTCATGGCTAGATCATGCAAAGATGCTAATATTTTTAGCCAAAAGTTAGGTACTGCATCTGGGCCTGGGGTTTTCCAATTAGAGGCCTTTCTTAACTTTGTTTCAATCTCTCTGGCTGTTACTGCATCCCATTTCATATCCTGTACCTTTAAACTTCTTATCCTTTCTTTTACTTCATCTATCCATTTAGCATCTTTGTTATGTTCCACAGAATCTTCATAGATACTTCTCCAAAATGTATCTATTTCTTCTTTTTTTGGCTGTCTTTCTATTCCTTTTACCTTATTTTCCAATTCTCTATAAAACATTTTTGGTCATTAATAAATTGCTTATTTTGTACTTTTCCTTTATATTTTTCTGCTTATCTTCTAAGTTTTTCCGTCTGTGCTGAGATTTTTAGTTTGCTATTTGCGATAGTATATGATAGATCCTGGCCTGTTCTAATACTGCGCATTGCTTTTATCACATGTATCTTTCTTAGTATTTTTGTTGATCTGTTTCCGCTTCTGTATTCTTCTAACAGTGACACCTCTTGTCTTAAATGCTTTATATTTTTCTCTATTCGATATTTCCATAATGGTATTTGATTTCTTCCCTTCCTTTCCCTCACTACCCTATGTTCTTGTGGTAGAACTTCATCAGTTATTAATGTGGCTGCATATTAATATATCTTGTTTACTTCTGTTATATTGCATAGATCTCTATGGACAGTCCTAATTACTGTGTTCATTTGTTTTATCAAACTTCTGACTTTTTGGGTTTTATTGACTTTTTGCAGTCTAATTCTTTCATTGATCTTAATATATATATCTCTATTAAATCAAGCAACTGTTCTCTTAGCCCATTTTCTTCTAAACTGAGGGCACATTTTTTATTTTCCATTTCCTGCAGGCATTTATTTATTTCCAGTTTGATTACCGGAGAAGTCCACTGGGCCGAAATGACCCATTTTCAGTGGAGGCCCGGCGAGAAAAGCTCCAAGATGCATTATGCAGTTCAAATACAAGGGATACTAAAGTATAAAAGATAATATTATAAAGAACAGTTACAAATAAAGACATTCAGTATCATACATAGTTAACAAAATTCATTGTGACTGAAGTTAAGGGTTATACAGTTTCATTTGAGCAAGCACTCTTATGTATTAGGTGTGGAAACAGTTTACATACAAACATTTAAGTAAATGTGGATACACTTTACATACACATATTTAAAGTAGGAAGCTATTTACAATATTTACAAAGTTGAGTCATGTGAGAGTAGCTATAGGAGTTGTGAAGATCTTAGAGAGAGAGTAGCTATAGGAGTTGTAGAGAGCTTAGATAGACTCATACGAAAATAACTGTTAGACTTATAGAGAGCTTAGGAACCAGAGAGAGAACCCCCTGGGGGCATAAACGTAACATGGATTAGGTAGGGTGAAGGCAGGTGCATTTCCATTTAGTGGACAGGTGTTTGAAAAGCTGGGTTTTGAAGTTTTCCGAGTTTGGTATGGTTCTTAGAGTGGAAGGAAGGGAATTCCATTTTTTGCCTAGTGAGTAAGAGAGGAGAAGTTGGCCAGCAGGACATTTAGGTTTGTGGATAGCAATTAAATTCTGGTGTTCAGATCTGAGAGTTCTCTTGGGTGTGTAGGGGGGAAGGATATTAGTTAGAGCAGGACATTTTGTTGGGTGAAATACAAGTCTATGTGCAGTGGTGAGCTGGAGGTAGTCTAGGTAGTTTGAGAGTTCAAGCCAATTCAGGGATTAGAGGGTAAGGCAATGATGTTTGGAATTTTTGGATTTAGTGGCAAATTTAGAGATTTTATTGTAGCGGTTTTCTAGTTTGGAGGTGATAGAGGAGGACAGGTTGGTTAGGAGAGGGGCTCCATATAATAAGGAAGGAAGAAGATAAGTCATAGCCAGAGTATGCGTAGTAGAGTTGGAGAGAAAACGATTGTTCCAGTACAGCATACATAGCCTTTGGTGGCTTTTATTAATAGTTTGTTGAATATGGATATCAAACTTGAGGTGTTCATCAACAGTAATGCCAAGTAGTTTGGCGGAAGGAACCACTTCTGTAGGTAAACTGGTTTGACTACGGACTTTGAAGTCGTTTTTGTCATAGGAGTGGGTCATAGTGGGAGGGAATAGTAGAATTTTTGATTTATTTGCATTGAGAGAGAGGTGGTTTTTGCGCATCCAGTTTTCAGTTGTTGAGAAAGCAGTTTGGGTTTTAGTCAGCAATTCAGAGAGGTTTAAGGCAGAGCAGACTAAGGTTGAATCATCTGTGTATTGAATGATTTTTGGCACCAGGAATAGCAGTGTAAAAATTATTGATGAAGATGCTAAAAAGCATAGGCCCATGGATGGATCCCTGTGGTACGCCAGTTGGGGTAGGTAGGAAGGAATAGATGGAGTTCTTCCTTTTTTCTGCCTGTGATCTGTCTGATAGATAACTGGAGAATCAGGATAAAGTGTTTGGTGAGAGATGGAGGTTTGAGAGATGACAGAGAAGGTGCTTGTGGGAAACAGTACCAAATGCTTTCGACAGATTGAGTAAAACAATAGAAACTAAATATCCTGAATCTCGGGCTTGACTGGCAGTTTCTAGGAAAGAAAGTAAAGCGGTTATAGTGGGGTTTATGTCACATGATCAAAATGCAATAACATTGAACACTTTAACATCGAACTTATAACAGCAAAAACTGAAAACTCCGAAAGCTGAGAACAGCAAAAATTGCTGTTACAGCACAAAACACAAAACACACAAACACTACTAACTGTGTCTAATGTGGGGGGGGGGTTGCCCCCCCACATCACCCAATGTGGAGGGCTGTGCCCCCAACTTAAATATATCAACTCCGAGATCGTTCCACAGTGGAGGAAATAGCGAAGCCGTGGAAACGGCCCACCAATTTCTTTCCCTGGGGAAGAATTTGATGTTCCGCGGCTTCGCTATTCTCAGTCTTTGAGGTTTGGGTCGATATCATAACATTTGAGGTTTTGCAACTTTGATGTTATGATATAGATCCATTGTAGTGCTATGGCCTGGGTGGAAGCCATGCTGGGTAGGTATGAGAAGATTGTTTTGGGTCAGGAATGGCATAAGTTGGAGGTGGATGCACTTTTCTAGGATTTTGGAGATTGGAGAGAGCAGAGCAATAGGGCAAAATTTTGAGATGCTGGTATTTTTGCCTCCTTTATGAAGAGGAAGAATATAAGCTGAGCACCAGAGTTTGTGGATGCATGATTCTTTTATGGATCTGTTAATAATGATGCTGATTGGGAGAGCAATACCATCAGCAGCACATTTTAGGAAGGAGGAGGGAATATTGTCAGGAGCATTAGAGCAAGGTTTGAGTTTGGACAGAAGTTTTTTTATTTTTTTATAAAGTTAGTGGAGACGGGTTTGAGCTCAAACAGAAGGAGAGGGTTATTAGGTGCGTTAGAAGGGGGAGAGTGAAGGGCAGTTGGGTTATTTTTGGGAAAAGTCTTGGTGAGATCAGAAATAGTTTCTATGAAAAATGAGTTAAATTCAGAGCCTAGTTCAAGGTCAGATTTACTTGAGTCAGGACAGGGATTATTCTTGGAGCCTGGATTGAGGAGTGAGTTCATTGATTTCCAGAATTGCTTGGGGGTTTTATTGTTATTGGACTGGAGCTTGATATAGTAGAATTTTTGTCCTTGGAGATTAGCTGTTTTGCAAGGTTATGGAGCTATTTATATTGGAGCAAGGAATTGGGCAGTTTATTGTTTTGGTAAAGCATCCATAGTCTGTCCCTTTTATGTATAATCTGTTTTGTCTGTTTGGATAGCCAAGGAACTGTGTTACTTTTGTTTCTTAGAAGGGCTAGGGAGTTTAGAGTGTCAAGGAAGACAGAGTTGAAGTAGTCTATAGCATTGTCAAGAGGAAGGATGTTTAGAATTTGCCAGTTTGTTTGCTTGAAAATATTTGAGAAAGTAGTGGGGTTGAAGCTTCTGAGGTTGCGAGTGTGAATGTATTGATGCTGGTGTGGGGAAGAGCTAGTTGAGCAATGCATGAAGGCTGGGAGGTGGTCGCTAATTGTATCAGGAATTTTGCCAGAGTTGGTTATTTTATTTGGATTGGAGACTAAGATCCAATCTATAGTGGATCTGGGGGGATTTATTTTGTTTGGTCAGGTGATGGAGAGGATTATTTGAGTGAAGTTATAGAGGTTAATGGATAGGGAGGGAGAGGGGCTATTGACTTTATTCCAGTCAATATTTAAATCTCCTAAGATGTAAGTTTCGTAGTTAATTTTAGTAGAAGCCCATAGGAGAATATCTTCGAGCGTAGAGATATTGTTACCAGGTGAGATATATAGGGCAATGATGCAGATATTTTTATGCTTATTTTATGTTTAATTAGTTCTATAGCATCTTCCTGTGGCACAGTCTCTTCAGTTTCATCCTGTGCCATTTGTTGCTCTGTTATATGGGAACTCACTGGTCTATCACTCCTCAACATTGACTGTGTCAGAATTTCCACAGTTTCCTGTTCCTTCTCTTGCCGTCCAGCTTCAAGTGAATATTTATACTGGTTTCCTGTGGAAGGCTCCAAAATATCTTCATATGGCACCTGACCAATTGCTTCATGTTCCACTGGTTTCCCCTTAATTTGGATATCCATTGCTCTGTCCTGTTGTGGCGCTTTCTGAATTAGATTTTCCACACTGTATCCTTCACTTCACAAGTACTCCATAACCTCAATTTCTGTTTCTTTCATTTCTCCATTACTGATCTCCCTTTCTACTTTTCCTGTTTGTTTACCTATTTTTTGTATTGTAAAGTTTTCCATATCTGGATTCCTTTGCCACTATTTCTCTTCAAATGTCTTTGGTGCTGCTCATTTTGTACTGGTTAGTTTTGCTTTCTCCTTTGCATAAATATTACATCATACTAAATCTCTTTTTCTTTCCTATGTCCATATTTCTTCTTCAGATGTCTCATAATCTTCCTGCTTCTCCTTAATTTGTGGACTTGCTCCATCTTGCTGTGATGTAACCTGTGTTAGACCTTCTACATCAAATCCTTCACTTTACAGGTATTCCATAACTTCAGGTTCTATTTTTTAACTTTGGCTTTAACAATCTTCTTTTCTACATTCCCTCTTTGTGATATTATTTTCTTTATTGTGAAATTTTCTATATTGGGATGCCTTTGCCTGTATTTCTCTTCAAATATCTTTGGGGCTGCCTTCTTTATATTGATTAATTTGGCTTTCTCCTTTGCATAAATATTGCACCATAGCAAATCTCTCTTTCTTTCCCATGTCCATATTTCGTTTTTATACTTTTCAAAATTCTCTAGGTTTTGTTGTAAACATTTTCTCACTTTGTCAGATGCTTCTTTTTCCAAACAGATCAATATTCCTTGATCTAGATACTGTTTTTCACAAATCTGTTGTATTAATGAATACAATTTTTCATTTGAAGCTTCTGACAATTTTTCTTGTGGAAGTATTTTTCTTTCCTTTTAATTTCTCTCCTCATCATTTTATATATGTTATTTCTGGAAATTCTGTGCTTTTTGCATAATAGTAACAGTACATAATTTCTTTCTTATCCTCAATAGTCCACTTTATTGTCTTTATGGCTCTTCTTTGGCCTATCAGTTTTTGTGATGTTTATGGACTAGTACTTCCTTCTACAACAGGGGGTGCATCCTCCCCCTGGGCCTGGCCTAGCCTCATTGCAGTAATGTTTTTGTATTTTGACTATTCTACACTGTCATCTTTTCCAGTCCTGGCACCAGTGTACCTACCAGTACTGGGCAGTTTTTTATCCTGGGTCTTGTTCACCCAGCTATCTTTTTTAATTGTTAACCTACTTCTGTCCATGATTAAAGATACTTCTGTCAAATATATATATATATATATATATATATATATATATATTTACATTTGTATTTTTACAATTATTTTTTTAATATGATCAATTTATACATGTATAAATGTTTCCATCTTTCTATTGTTGTCTAAGTTTCTCATATGTAACCTGTATGTACTTACATATTCAAGTCATTCTGTTTCCTCTTAGGTTATCTACTTAGAGTGGTATCTATGATTAACTAGTTTTTGAATATTATTCTTTTATGTCACTTATTTTCAGATCTGTATCTGTGTATAATGCTGTAGTGGAGCTTTTCTCCCCAGGCTGAAAATGGACATATATCCAGTTAGACTAGCCCGGTCAACAAATGTAAAATAAAAAAAATAAAAATGATATATGCTATATAAATGCAGTTTGTATATCAGTGTCATCTTGTTGAGATTTTGTGAAAAACAGGGGTCCACCTCATTAAAGTACTCACCAAGATGTGAGGATGAATTCAGTTTCAGCAATACTACTCTCCTTTGCTTGCTGACTTGTCATCTCTCCATTCAGACCACTGTGTAAGTGTGTCTTTGTCCATGCAGACCTGGAAGGTTTATATTCTTAACTCCAACCTTAATTGGTACAATTTACTGAATGCCCAAAAAATATGAAGTCATTTTCCAGTCTCTCTGACTTGGCATTGCCGACAGTGGGGATCTGAATCTGGTAATAACTTACTTATTCTAGCTGGCATGTAAAAGCACTGACAGAGGTATATCAAAGGCAAATATTCTGTAAAGATGTTGTCCCTTTTGATGTGCCGAGTTAACCTTGTAGTTGACAGGAAGTTAAATGTGTTATTAACAGAATATATATTACAGTTCATATTAATAGTTTTCTATATTCAAAGGGATTATCATCTGATTTATGAACATCCTTTTTAAATCTTGAAGCTTACTGGGATGCCATTGTTGTAGGGAACACTTGTATATGATTGAAATTGATCTTGTTGCATTTTTTAGCTTCCAGATTTTCCTAGTAGTCTTCAGAAGTGGTGCAGCATCTACCTTTAGGGTATTGACATATACGCACAATAGATGCTTTCACTGGGGCTGTAAACGATACCTTGGCTGTAGAAAAAATATCTCGCACGATGCAATTCATCAGTAGTAAAGTACAGAAAAAAAAACGGGAGCAAACACTTCTTCCTCCTGAAAATTGTATGATATCTTAATCTTTTATAGAAGGAAGCATGCAACAAGCAGCACTGTATGTTCTTGATGTACTGAATTGGTTTGCAAATTTTCTCATTTGACATCTCAGCCTGATTTATGACAGGTAGATACATTAGAACACACTGACCACGTGTTTTGTCAGTGGTATTTCTTGAATAAGATCTGCTATGCTAAGGCCTATAACAAAATATTCATTCTTAGTACCAGCCAAAGATGCATTTATCAACACCATAACAGATGATCAAAGTGAATTTGACTGAGGAGCAAGTCTCCAAATATTTCTTTCCAAGTTCTTTAGTCAAACAGGATCCCATTTATTCATATAAAGCCTACTAACCCAGCCAGTTTTTGCTGAATGATGTAATCATTGCTGAAGATTTGCTGAAATATCCTTCATTTAATTAATTTCAGAAGTCTGTAGTGCACCGTGTTTTTAACTGTTGCTCTGATTCAAACAAAAAGTCAGATAAAAGGTTATGCAAACCATATACTGCCCACACCCTTTTTCCTTCTGTTATCCTGACAGTGCAGAAAACACAAGAGTTGCCATATTCCTAACATTGTTAAGAAGGGACAATGAGTCATGGTTTGAAGTAAAGGAGGGTTTACAGTTACAAAGAAACTTCAGTTTTTTATCACATCAGCTGTGGAAATTGAAAAGATGGTAAATAATTTATTCAAAAAGTATAGGGCTAACTGAATGCAGTTCACATACTTAATAGGATATGAGTGACTGTCTTCCTTTTCAAATACCTTAGGTACCTACAGGATTATAGCCTTCCTGACTTTTTCAGCAATGGCCATGTAAAAACTCTCACAGAGGAAGGAATGAACAGTCCCCAACCTGGTTTGAGCTTATCAAAATTTTTTGGGAGCTAGCTTTTGCTTTTATCCTTATTCTTATTAAATAATTCATTTTTAGCCTGGGATCTTTATTTGCTTAATTTTATTTAAAGTTTACCATAACTTATCCTTACTCCCTGTTGATCTTGCATCAACAGATGGCCAAAGCTACCACATTTTACTTAAAACATACACAGAAGATAAATTTATAAAACAGCATGTATTAACGCCATTCATTATTCACTCATAATTTCCTGGTGATTCCAGAGATAAGTTATACTAGAAAGAAGGCAGATCTAGCTCAAGAAGATAAACAATGTGCACATTCAGAGAGAGACAGAAAGAAAAACACTCTATTTATTCATGTCCTATAGCTTTAGCGAGGAACACTCAAAGAAAGCACTGACAGTTTATTTGGTCATGAACCATACAAAAACAAAATGCCCACTATTACAGCAAGTAGCTGAAGATATCACCTCATAAGTCAATGCTCATTTTTAAGCCCTCCACTGCAGAATATTTCAAAGGATGTTACTTTGAATTAGTATATTTTACCTGCATGTTGTCTAATTTATGTTCTTGAAGTTATGGCTGAATTATAAATAAACAATTTTATTGAGATATCTTAATGAAAATGACTATTATTTATTTGAATCTGATTTTTCAGTATAGTGGAATAATGTACGTCTTTCACCATCTACATGTGGAAATCAGCCATAACATAGTTAAGTCTTTCTGAAGCAGTATATGTTTCAACTTAGTAAGGCAGCAGATATATATATATATATATATATATATATATATATATATATATATATACATATATATATATATACATATATATATATATATATATATGTATATGGGAGCACTACAGAATCCTGAAAGCCCAAAATCCTGAAGACCAAAAATCCTGAGAGCAAAATCCTGAAAGTTCAAAATAATGAAAACAAACAGGATACCAACACTTACTATATTCCAGCACAAGTACATACAGAAACATATTACCCATCAACTATATGCAGGGAGCAAGCCCCCCTGCACCCCCTGCTACTTAAATATATCATCTCCGAGATTGCACTTCACTACACTAAGTACAATCTTAGAGTTGATATATTTAAGTAGCGGCGGTATGGGGGGGGGTGCAGGGAGGCTTTCCCACCTGCTTATACTTAGAGAAGTGTAATATAATTTGTGTTTTATTTGTTTCTGTATGTACTTGTGCTGAAATATAGTAAGTGTTCATATCCTGTGTGTTTTCAGGATTTTGAGTTTTCAGTATTTTGAACTTTCAGGATTTTGGGCTTTCAGGATTCTGTAGTGCATATATATATATATATATATATATATATATATATATATATATATATATATATATACACATATATACACACACATATATATATATATATATATATATGTGTGTGTATATATGTGTATATATGTGATGTGTGTGTGTGTGTGTGTGTGTGTGTGTGTGTGTGTGTGTGTGTGTGTGTGTGTGAGTGTGTGGTCTTCCTATAGAAAGAAAGCATTGTACTATAAGTAAAACATGCTAAAACAACCATAGATGTTATGATATCAAAATACGTATCCATTACAAATGCAAGTATGGGAAATAAATTATGTACCTAGCTTGAAAAGATAAACTGAAAACCTTATTTAAATTTCTCTGCAGAAGATCTTTGCCTTGCACCTAACAGTGTTAGGGTTTCACCACAGTATCACCATATACTATATATACTAAGAGGGTGCACTTTTTCATAATAAAGGGAATGGGTGATTTAGCTGAAAATGATTTGGACTGGTGCAGAAGTACAGCCTTTTTACCAAATCACATTTAGTATTATGCATCATTCATCTGAAATATTTAAGCACTTTATGTGGTGCATAATTAATATTGTGACTACATGAGATTTGTATTTTAGGTAAATGACTTCTAGTTGGGAGTAATTTAACTTCTGCTGCAGAGAAGTCTCAAACTTCTTCTATTCTGATAGGTTTGGTCATGCTCACCATAAATTGTTGATTTATCAGATTTGTTTATGGTCACATTACTATCTTTCCAGGAGGAACACCTTGACTCCTGTACTGTTAACTAATTAGCTGAGTGTTGAATGTTGGGTCATTGCTAGGTCTGATAATACCTGCAATTCAAAGCTTTCAATAATTGTAGCAAATATAAACATAATGGTATTAATAGATGTGGCTGAAAGTCTCTACTAAAATAAATCTGATATGGACTGCTATAAATTATTGACAAATAATCTCTTTTATTTACTGGGCCATAGAAATCTACACTTAGATCAGTTCAGTCCACATTGGTTAGCTCAAACATCTGTGTTACGATTAACAGATTTCTGATGTGGGACATTGACCTGACTCAACATGCAAATGAAATAAAACACATAAAGTTCAGGAATGTTTTTACCAGAAGTCCACTTTTCTTTTTTAATGTAAGACTATTTTATTTTAATCTATTAAATATCTGCTTGCCTCAACACCTCAATATTTTTTCTGGCTTTTTTCATGCAAAAGATAACAATGTCATCACTGACGTTTTTGATCTTTATGATTATGTGTATCATTTCTTGTATAATGTGCTGAAATATTTCAATGTCCGACCTTATTCCAAATGTCAGTCTTTTGGATTCACAAGACAACTGTATCTTCAGAAAGTAGTAGAGATTCTTTGTTCAGGATGAAGTTTTATCTGACAGTATATTGATCTGAGATCACCACTGAAGTCACCGATTATGTTATCAACTCTTGGAATTGTATGCCTTTATCTAATGATTCTTTTGTTTGCAGCCATCATATTAATTCTTCTTCTTCTTCTTTTGGCTTTTCCCAGTTAGGGGGCGCCACAGCGGATCACCTGTCCGCTCATGATTGGCAGTGGAGTTTTACAGTGTCAAGTTGCCAGCCCGACGCCCAACCTTCCACAGAAGGCACACACACACACACACACACTCACACCTAGGGCCAATTTAGAGTGCCCAATCCACCTACTGCATGTCTTTGGGATGTGGGAGGAAACCAGAGCACCTGGAGGAAACCCATGCGACCACAGGGAGGACATGCAGACTCCGCACAGAAGGCACCCCAGCCGAGAATTGAACCGGAGAACCTCTTGCTGTGAGGCATGCAGCCATCATATTAATACATATCCAAATTTAAGAAGGATGCTTAGCCTTATGTGTGTCATCTAGTCTTAACTGTGAGTGAAAAACATTGAGTAGGCCTGTATACTGTATAACACTATAAAAGTTAATATGATTCTTTTTCAGACTTTTCAATTGATGATAGTATATCCTTTCTTTGTGTGTGGGTATGCTGTTAGAGGTCACTTTTTGATTTATATTCAGCTTTGGGAGGTACTGTTTAAGTTTACCAATGTCTTAAAGTATATCTTCATGAGTGTTTCTAGTCACACTCTATAATTTGGCTGTGGGATAACTCAGTAGGTTTGATCCTTTTTACTTTAGACTTCTGTTGCTTTCTAATAAACTACTGTAACTTTTGTAGTAAAACATCCCTTTACAGAGAAATGTATCAGTGGATGCATTCAGACATGTTGTTTGTTTAATGTAATTTTAGCTGCTTTTGGTTTTAACATAGTCTTCCTCAGACATACTGCTCAGACAGACAGCTGCTCTTAACTCAGCATGCATACTGCATTTCTGATACTGACTATTTACATTTATTTCAGGCCTAAATGTTTAATTGTCTTCTTGTATGTTGTGCACACGTTCATTCTACTTCTGACATTATCTACCTGTATGTTTTACTTGTTCTGCATGTGTCCTTTTTGTGCTTGCATGTTTTTGGTGTCACTGGTCCATTATGTTTCTCTTAATTGTTGTAACTGTACTTTCAGAATCTGGTAAAATGGCAGGACATCTTTCATTTTACACAAAACTGTCAGTAGGCTGATGATTGTCCCCTTTGCAGATATTTTTAATGATTTTTGAATAACTTTGTCCACTGCATGCTGCAGTGGCACATTTAACTTTTGTTTCTGTAGTTATTAGCTCACTGATATTTTTTTCTGTGTTATACACCTTATGACAAAGGGAGATACTGCCAGCACAGCTATCTGTAATTTTGTAAATAATTATATGTCATTTGTGAACATCAAGTTGATTCATATAAGATGCTTGTGCTACAACTGTATTAGAACTGTATGTCATGTGTATATCAAACTGCTGGTACAAAAGTGTGTGTTGAAAAGGTTTTTGCAAAGTGTTTGAAATGTGTCCACAGTGTGCCCTACTGGAAAGAACAGAAATGTACATGCACTATTGTAACTGTTTAGATATATGTATTTTAACAGTGAAGACGGGGATACAGGAGGCTAACCTCAGTCTAGTAAATTTTAGAAAAATAGCTAAAACTAAATTACTTTATAGGCTAGGTTGGAGACACAGAGTCCATGCTAAGAGGCTTTCTTTGTTGTCTTGGAAGTGTTTTATTGTTTTATGACTTCCAGCATTTGCCAAAGATCTGAGGAAAAGCCCTAGTCTATATATTTTACAGGTAGATGCTAAATGCTACCAGCTGTCATCAATGGTTGTTTTGGGCCTGGGGACTAGAACTCAGATGACAAGAAATTATGTCATTCTGCAAGCTAGCCCAGTAGTAATATTTGAGATAGAGAGACACAGCATTCTGTATTCTGTCTTTAACCTGAAAACAACAACTAGAGAAGATCTATTCACCGCATCTGTCTTGCTCTGTAAGTAAGTTTCTAGGGAATAGTAACTCTCTTAGATGCAGTCAGGAATATAGCAAAGCTTAGTTTAGATATTTTTCTTCATTTATTTGAGATTGTCCTGCAATTTTGTTTTAAATATTTTCTGTGATTTTGAATTCTTATGTCGCTGTAAATCTATTTATTTATTATTTATTGGCATTTGTTGACCAGGAAAGTGCACTGGGCAAAGATCCATTTTCAATTGAGGCCCAGGGAGAAAAGCTCCATAATTAACAAACAGCAAACAAATAAAAATTATACAGTTTGATTACAGATCTGGGGAGAAAGGCTCTGCAGTTTAAAAAAAAAACAATACCACAGAAACTACATAATTGTAAACAAATGTTATACAGATTAATATACAAGCTCCAAATCACAGGTATACTATATAACAGAAATTAGGCACATAGTGAAGGACAAATAATACTGTATTTCCAGTCACTGGAATAGATTGAAATCAGAGGTGTTAGAAGGCAGGATTCTTGTTTAATAGGTTATAGGTTTAAGGGGGATTAAATTCTATATCACATGTTCAGCTTGGATTTTGTAAAAAGTAGGTTTGTAGTGCAGCTTTAAAGGGCTTCAAGGAGTCTAGTTGGGTAATCGTAGAGGGGAGGGTATTCCATAATTTAGCTATATTGTAGGAATATAGGCATTGTCCTATTCTCTTGTTGGGTATGGCTACACTTAGAAGGATTCTGTCTGAAGAGTGGATGCATCGAGTAGGGGTATATGTGCATAAGATGGATTGGAGAGTGGGGCCACTAACAGGTTGGAAAATTAATTTATGGGCTATAGTTAGTTTAGTAAACTGGGTATAGTGGTGAAATTCTAGCCAGGATAGGTTTGATGGAGCAGTATAGTGGTGTTAGCGGTTAGACAAGTTAGATGCAAATTTTGCTGTCTTATAGCATTGTTGTAGCTTATTACTAAGAGATGTATGGAGGTTGGTGAAATTGGGGCTCACATATGTAACGGATGGAATAAGCAAACTATTTGCTAGTTTGATCCCAGTATGTTTATCAAAGTAGAGTTTGTGTCTGTATAATTTGCCCAGTTTAAAGTGGGTTTTCTTTACCATGTTGAGTATATGTTGTTCAAATGAGAGTTTATTTTCGATAGTAATTCCTAAAAGTTTTGCTAATTGTACTTGTTCAATTTCAGTTTTGTTATGGGAAAGAAATTTGAATTCCGTAGTTGGAGGTTTTGATGAGAATAATAACAGTTTAGGTTTTTGGGGGTTAAGCATTAGTTGAGAGTCATTCAGACAGGTTTCTATAGAGCAGAAGGCTGGGTGATTTTCTGGAGGTTGGAGAATTTATTGGAGGATGAGATGATAGTTGAATCGTCTGCATATTGAATTAATATGCTGTGATGGGAAGCTTTATTTTAGATCATTAATGAATATATTGAAAAGTAGTGGTCCTAAAATGGATCATTGTGGGACACCTGTGCTGTTTACTAGGAAGTCAGATTGTTGGTTTTGCCATCTAACTGATTGCTGTCTGTTATTTATGTAAGAGGAAAACAAATTTATTACACTTCGTGAGCAACCAAGTTTCTCTAGGTATTGCAAAAACTTAGGGTGAGATACTGTGTCAAAAGCTTTTGAGAGGTCTAGCAGGAGTACAGAAGTGGGTAAGCCAGCATCAAGAGCTTTATTCACTCTATCAGTAAAGGAGTGCAGAGCTGAGGTTGTACTATGGCCTGGGCGGAAGCCATGTTGAGTGGGAGATAGGAGGTTATTATTGATGAGGTGACTTAGTAGTTGGGTTTGAATACATTTTTCTAGGATTTTTGACAGTGGGGAGAGGATGGAGATGGGCCAGTAGTTTGAGAGATCATGGGCATTACCTCCTTTATGAAGTGGGGTGATAATGGATTTTTTCTATAGAAGGGGTGGATATGATTCAGTAATAAAGCAATTGATAAGAATGCTGACCGGGTAGGCTATAGCCTTGTCTGCTAGTTGTAAGTATTCTGGTGGTACGTTATCAGCCAAGAGTGAGCAAGGTTTTAATTTGGTTAGAAATGTTTGAACTAGGGATGTAGGAATGGGTTGGAATGAGAAAGGTGGATTAACTAGAGAATTATTTGTGGGGAATAGGGGGGGTCTATAGAGGTAATGATAGAGATGGGATTTGCTTTTGAGGGTGAGTCCTTGATTAGTTTTTGGATGGTGTCAATAAAATGGTTATTGAATATTTCGGCTATCTGGAGAGAGTTTTTGTTGGGAGTGGGTGATGGATTTTGGATGTTACCAGGATTCAGAAGGGAGGATACTGATTTATATATTTAGTATTGTCTTGTTCTTTCATGATTTATTATTAAAACATTGCATTGTGGCTGATCTGTCTGGAGATATTTAAGTTCTGAGCATACTTGCATATTTATTTGTGACACTGTGGGCCACTCCTACTAGCCTTGCTCTTGTTCAAACTACCATTTGTAATGACAGTAATATTACACAGCAAGATTGGACATCCTTTGTTAAGGGCCTTAAAGTAGCTGATAAGGAGCTGGCTGGTAGGCAGTAATAACTACCTTATAGTCTGAGCAAAGGGGGGGCATAGCTAGTAAACCTGTGTCAGCCTTTCCCGTGTGTGTGTGTGTGTGTGTGTGTGTGTGTGTGTGTGTGTGTGTGTGTGTGTGTGTGTGTGTGTAAATCAAACCTCAAAGAGTGTGTTTGTCAGCTACTTGTGCAGGGACACTAAGTACTGGTTGGACAGAGAGGGTGCTGGAGATCTTAGCTTGGCCATTCAGCTGAGATCTCATCTCTATAGCTGTGCCAATGGGGAGTTTTATTAAGGATCTGGAGAAATAAGGAGAAACCAGCCCTGGACTGACTATGCTCTCTGTGTGCTCTAAAGGGAAATTGCACTTGATGCAGAGAGTTGCATCTGGTAATATTGTGTGTGTACCTTGTCATCCTCTCAGTGTATGTCCCCAACTGGTGCCAGTGGTGAGGATTGGGGCTCTTTGCTTACTGGTTCAGTGGTGGGGCGTCACCCACCTCTTTTGTGTTTTCTGTCTTATTTACTGTACATGCATTACTCAATTCTGCTTTCTTTTTTAGGATTTTTAAATCCTAAACTGACTTTCTTTAAGCCCCTTGAGACTCATCTAACCCATTCATTACTCATCTGGGTGAGAGCTAGCCCAGTCATTCCCTTACCAAATGAAAAAAAAACTCCAGTGTGTTTTTTCCTAGGCTGACCCATTCATTGCACTCAAAGATGAGACTGAGTGACTAAGTACATAATTGAGGAGTCTGGTGTTATGTAAAAGCACAGAGTGCAAAGCAATTGTCATGCTTTAACTGTTAATATAATCAAATTATATGCTGTTAAATACTTATTTTAATGCAGACTGAAGGGTTCAGAGGACAATATTCAAGTTGTTGTAACTGCAGTTATTTTAAATTGATAGCAACTCATATCAACCTGTACTGTAAGACTACTTCACCGTGGATAGCAGCACAATATGCTGTTTCTGATACCAGGAAACATGGTTGTCTGTTGCATTATTTAACTGACAGAAATGTGACTGTAATGATCGGAGAATAAGTGTTGTATCATCATAGGTAGAAATTTCAGAAGAACAATAAAATAACTATAAGGGCAAAAATGTATAATTGTGTAGGGTTCTTCTGTAGAAGTAATTCAGAGGTGTGCTCCACAATGTGCACTTATTATCTTCTGAAAAAAATGGGACAAAAATATCTACAAAAGATAAATACTTGAAGAGCAAGATGGAAAACTCAGTCTGTAGGAGTAAAAATAGCAGTGGTGCTTTCATGCATAAAAGCTTGGTACTGTGTTATTGCATGCAGTGAAGATGGTGATCGATTCAAAGACATAACATAATACACCACTAGCATGTAACACTGCACAGAATGGCAGTCTGGCTCCTTAACAGAAGGCTCTACTAACATAACACGAATGATAAAATTGACAAGGTAGCATTGTCACTGGCTTTCTGATGACTATGACAGCCCACCAGCCAACACTCGCAGTATGCCCAGATCCAGTATGCAGAGGTACTGACTGCCCAAGAACAACTAGACTAATACAGTATAAATGCTCACACTTGACAAAATGTGTAAGATACTTCAGGACATGAACTTGTGCACAGTGCCCAAGGATGTTCACTGTTACTGCAAATTGTGTTTGACAGCAGTCAACATCCTAACCACAGGTAACTTCCAGTGGCCTGTCAGGGTCACCACAAGCCTGTCACATATTTCCATAAGTAGAATGCTCAGTCCTACAGTGCAAGATAATGGATATGAATTAAGTTAACTACCAATAACCAAACTGTGATGGAAGGAATCCAATGTGTAATGAAGGATTCCACTCCATTGCAAAAATGCCTGGCATTCTCGGTACTGTCAGCTATACACATACATCTATAAATGCACTTGAGATGGGAAATGTTGTAGCATATTTCAACATAGTCAATTCTATTCCTTCTTTGCGCAAGTGGTCTCTGATAATAATGAACATGTTTGCAAGAATTTTGGTAGCACCTACACTGCCATCATGAAGTTTAGGTGTGCCCTGCAGCCTTTCAGTTTAGAAGTATGCCACATGGCCACTTACTTCAGAAACAACATATCTATTGAAATCATCTCTGTTGAAACTGGGAAGGTGGCTTACCAATGAAGTAAAGGAGGCATACAACACTGCATACTAGCAGATGCAAATCATTATAGATCAACTGGATGCCTAAAGTGCAGATGTTCTTCGTGTTTCACTGTTGCAGTCATCACATTTGGGTTATCTGCCTGCAGGTAGCCCTCAGCCAGCCGGAATACTAGAGTCTTGGGATTTCTGCGTCGGATGCTGTCACTTCTTCCATGACATCAGGTTGTCAGGGGTATAAAACATGCAGCTGATGCCATTACATCAGTCTTTCTTGCCGTGCAGTGCACGAAGCAGAAGCAGTTTGCAAGTGCTGGTCAGCTGACTCCTGAAATTTTTGTTTTCGAGTTTCAAACCTGAAGTCTTCTAAAAGATAAGTACCCAGTTGGGGATCCTTTTTTCTTGCTCTAACCGATGTCAGAAAAAATTAATAATTGTCTTGCCTGTGGAAAGCAAATACCTCATAGAGATTTTCATTCTTACTGCATCACCTGTTTAGGCCCAGACCACGACGTCCCTCGCTGTCAGTTTTGTGCCTTGTTCACCGCCCGAACTATCCATCATCGGGTACTTTTTGTAGCTAAATACTTTCGCTCTCGATCTCTGTACTCTGAAATGGAGTTGGTAAGCCATCCAACTACTGATCTTCCAAAAAAACATAAGGATAAAGACAGAGACAGACCACATAGGTTCAAAACTGCCGATGACACTACAGTTAAGCTAGTCGCCAGTCCGTCGGTACTCAGTGAGGCACTTTTGCAGCCCCTGATACCCGCTTCTACAGATTCGCAGGCCTCTACTGAGACCCATTCGGAGTCCTGTATACCACAAGGTGCTTCTTTGACTATGGAACCTGTGGATGTCTCTACCTTGGATGGGTCCAGAGCCGTTGTGCAGGCACTGGCTTCTGAGGGTGTATTCAGGCCTACCGATTTTCATATTAAACCGACAACTTTGTTTCAAGCCAGAAATACTGAATTTCTCAGGCCTAAAGTTCACACTACGCCTAGGAAACCAACGAACAAAGCACATTCTCAGGCCCACAGGCCTCAAAAACAAATGATTAGAATGGCTGAAGACCTTATTACCTTAATTAGGGGAAGCCAGCCTTCCCCCTCAAAGAGACCTAGAACTGATTTTCCTTCTGATTCTTCTGATCAGGAATCTGATATCTCTGTTCTTTCTGACTATTAGGACATACCCTTATCTACCTATGAGGATTCTGATGCAGAGTATTCCATTCCCTCTGCTTCCCCTCCAGAAGATTTTTCTTTTGGTGAAACCCTGCATACCCTTAGGGAGCATTTCCCCTGGGAAAGCCAGGACTACTTTCAGTCCAAAAAGAGACTCAGAGAATTTTTAAACCTGCCTCAGCAAAGGCCTCTAGCTATCCCTCCTGTTCTGGAGATTGTAGATGATGTTTTCTTGGAATCCAGCCTTACCCCAGATACTTTGTCTGCAGCTCCCAGGAAAACTGACAGGTACTATAGAGTACCTGACTCTCACAAATTCCTTTTCAAGAATCCTACTGCGGATCCAAGACCATTTCCCAAGGAACAAAAGTCATTAAGGCTACTACTACCAAGAATCCTACCCCTTCTGACAGGGATTCTAGGGCTTTAGACAGATGGGGTAAGAAGGTATACACCTCTGCTACTCTGGCCATTAGGGCTTTAAAGTAGCAGTTTCTTATGTTATAGTGTCAGCAGCATATTATGGGGCTAATTAAACAGAAAATGATGTTGATTCCTGACTGTGCAGAACACAAAGATTTACAAGAGTTAATGCATTTTGCTGACCAAGTTGGTAAACATACTTTCAGTGTGGTTTTGATGGTTTAGAAGCATCTTGTAGAACTGCTGTCACTGGGTCTGTTCTTAGAAGGCATGCTTGGCTTAAGGAACAAAACTTGCCACATCATGTCAAAGCAAAATTACTGGATGCACCCCTAAACCAAGAGCGCTTATTTGGCAATAAAGCAGAAGAAGTTCTCAAAAGGATGGAGGAGCAAGCTAAATCTATGCAAACTGTTAAAGATTTCTTACAAGTACAGCCACTTAGATTCAGTAGGCTTTTGGCCTTCAAAGAACTGGTCCTTTCCAATCCCATCCAGGCCTTCTCAGTCCAAACCCAGGGGCAGCAGACCCCCAAGACTTCAGTCTCAGGTTATGCACAGATCTAAGCAGTGGGGTGTTCCCACATCCTAAACAGGGAGTAGTAAGCCACCCCCTATGGTAAACTTACACAATGACTTATCCCTCCCCCAAGCCTTGCTCAAGTACTTGCACCTTTAGGAGGAAAACTCACCCTGCATGCAAAAAACTGGGAATACATTACCCAAGACAAATAGGTTTTAAACATTGTTTCCCTAGGATACAGATTCCACTTCCACTCACTCCCAACCCTAAGTGGATGGCCAGACCTCCCCCGAAACCAGTGGGTGGATGCCCAAAAGCAAGTACTTTCTCTCCTCAGCATCAAGGCTATTCAACCTGTCCCAGCAGAACAAAGGGGACAAGGCTTTTATTCAAGACTGTTCCTGGTTCCCAGAAAAGAAAATTCCTGGCATCCTATCTTGGATTTATCTATTCTCAACACCTTTCTGGTGGCTTCCAAAAGTCAGAATGCTAACTCTCCAACAGCTGCTTCCTATGCTAGCCAAGGATGCCTGGCTGGCAACCCTAGACTTAAAAGAAGCTTACCTGCACATCCCCATAAGGGAATCTTGCTGGAAATACCTTCGCTTCTGGGCAGGCTCTATGCACTGTCAGTTCTCTGCACTTCCCCTTGGCTTATCTACTGCACCCAGGGTATTCACAAAGTGCTTAGCTCCAGCCTTTGCTTTTTGCAGGCAGAGAAGTATTCAGATTTACCCATACTTAGACGATTGCTTGATTCATGCGGAAAGTCAGGACTTGCTACTACAGCACCTGGCATTTGTAAAGAGACTTCTAACTTCACTGGGGTACACCATCAACAAAACAAAATCACACCTAATACCCTGCCAACAGATTGTATTCCTGGGAGCAAGCTTGAACACAACTTCCCAGATGGCATTCCTCACTCCAGAGAAACAAATTTATTTGATGACTTACTTCAACCTACTGACCACAAAAATGCAGCTATCTGCAAGGAAAATACTGCAAGCTCTGAGGTTCATGGCCTCTTGCATTCTGTTAATTCCATATGCAAGACTGCATATGAGGAAACTTCAGTGGTATCTAAAAAGTCTATGGTGCCAACATTCTCAGGACCTGGAAACAATAATTCCTATCATTTCATGTCTAAGGGCAGAGTTCCTTTGGTGGGCAGAGGCCTGCAACCACAACAAGAGACTCTTTTTCACTCTACCCCCTGCCACCAAAACCCTAACAACAGACTATGCATGGGGGGCTCACATGGCAGGGCAGTGCATTCAGGGCAAGTGTAACCCAAAGCAGATGCACCTGTATATCAATCAAAAATAAATATTTGTTGTACAGAATGCTGTGACAGCCATCAAAGGCCTTATTTTTCCAAGACAACTATTGGTAAAGACAGACAACACCACAGTTATGTGATACATAAACAAACAGGGGGGAACACAGACTAGCCATAGCTCTGTGGAACACAGCCTTGAGCAACCAAGTGCACCTACAAGCTCAATTCCTGATAGGCAAACTAAATTCACTGGCAGATGACATAAGCAGAAATCTCATGGACCCCCACGAATGGAAACTGGAACCCAAAATATTCAAGCTTTTTGCTTCCCCTCAGAACTATCAATTGAACAAATGCTGCACTAGAACTCCCCACAGCCAAGCCTGGAAGGTGGATGCCCTGTCCTTTTCCTGGGAAAGCCTCTCAGTCTATGCCTTTCCCCCTCTGCCTCTCCTCTCAAAGGTTCTACTAAAGATCAAACAGGACAAGCCAAGGACAATCATGATTGTACCAGACTGGCCCTGCCAGCACTAGTATCCACTTTTGCACAGTCTGACAATGCTACAACCATGGCACCTGCCTCAGACCCCTTCCCTGCTGTCCCAGCAGGGGGGTCAAATTCTGCACCCTCAGCTTCAGACCTTGAACCTTGTAGTCTGGCTAATCCCCTGAACTCACCTCTAGCAACCCTCAGTAAGCAGGTGCTGGATGTCATTCTTGAGGCAAGGAGGCCTAGTACTAGAAAATCCTATTCAGAAAAGTGGAAAAGATACTGTTCCTGGAGCCAATCTCAAGGGATGGGCACAACATTGCCCAGCTTACCTTATATACTAGATTACTTAACAGAAATGCTCCACAAGGGCCTATCCTTCTCTTCAATTAAGATTCATGCCTCTGCCATCTCAGCTCATTATACTACTGAGCCACCCCTCTTCCCTCATCCTCTGGTAAAACAGTTGCTTAGAGGGGTCCAAAACTTTAAGACCTCCCAGGAGAGTTCCCACTCCAGCCTGGGACCTTAACTTTGTATTGGAAAAACTTACACTCCCCCCCCCCCCCCTTTGAACTGGCTGCTACAGCAGAGTTGAAATTCCTCTCATGGAAAACAGCCTTAATTCTAGCCATCACTTCAGCAAGAAGAGTGTCTGAACTGCAGGCCCTTATGTCAGTGGAACTCATCATTGTCTTCCATGTGGACAGGGTTTCCCTCAGGACTAACCCATCTTTTATGCCCAAGGTGGTGTCTAGTGTGGCTTTAAACCAGTCCATTCATTTGCATACTTTTTTTCTCTAATCCTCAAAATAAAGGGGAAAGGATACTGCATTCTCTAGATGTGCACAGGCAGCTTAGATTCTATTTGGACAGGACTAAGCTTCTCAGAAAATCTGACCAGCTGCTAGTCAGCTTTGCTGCAGGGGCAGAGGGGAAGGCCATTTCAAAGCAAACCATATCTAAATGGATAGCACACTGCATCTATTTCTGCTACAAGCACCATGGAAAACCTACCCCACAGGGGATAAAAACACATTCCACTAGGGCTACATCTACCTCTACTGCATTTCTCAGAGGAGTCCCTACCAGGGACATCCTGGAAGATGCAACCTGGAGCTCTGTACGCACTTTCACCAAGAATTACCACTTGCCTATTTTTTCTAAATCCAGAGCTGGATTTGCCACAGCAGTCTTACAGGGCCTGATTGCCAGGTCTAATGCTTCTTAATCTACCTCCACCCTTCCTTAGCTTTGGGAATCAACCCAAATGTGATGACTGCAACAGTGAAACACAAAGAACATAGTACAGTTGTGTACACTTACCATAAATGTAGATGTTCGATTGTATTCACTGTCGCAGTCCTGGTTACCCTCCCTCCAGCCCCCTGATTGTCTTTGCTTTCAACTATCCTTTTTGGTTTGGCATATCTTATACTATGTGTATTTCCTTTTTGCTGGGGGTGTTCCACACCATTTAATCGCTTCCTCTTTTGGGGGCACCTGACATCTGGGGCAAGAAGAACTGATGTAATGGCATCGGCTGCATTTTTTTATACCCCTGACCACCTGATGTCATGGAAGAAGCGACAGCATCCGATGCAGAAATCCCAAGACTCTGGTATTCAGGTTGGCTGAAGGCTACCTGCAGGAAGATAACCCAAATGTGATGACTGCAACAGTGAATACCCTCGAACATCTACATTTATGCTAAGTGTACACAACTGTACTTTTTGCCAACGGCAGACCAAAACTTGTCAGAAAGCACTGACATGAGATGGAGAGAGACAAGGGCAGTGAGATGTTAAAAATAGTGAATCCTGATTTTTCCATTTGGCTATCACATCTTTTTTTATGTGTCACGGTTATATTTAAAGGAAATTTATCATAGTGATTATTGGAAATGATAGTCCATAAAGGATGTGCAAATGTATTCTGATCTCAGCAGTAACAAAATAGAAAATGTGCATGCTGTAGTGGGTGCAGAGAAAGACAAATGACTGAAAGCCACTTTGTAAAACTGAAGTAATAAGACAGTAAAATTGCACATTTCCACATAGCAGTAATGATATTCATAGCTTATGGGTATGGGTGCACCATACTGTGACAATACTGTTAGATATTGAGGTGAAAGACACAGAGTAAGTCAAGTTGCTCAGCAATGCACTGAGCTGTTTCATGTAAAGCAAAGAGATGACTCCAACTTCAAGTTGCAGTTCCTTCATCTCTTGAAAGTGAGTGACTGCTTTGTCTATGTGAGCATATATAAGGTGCCAAAAAAGAACCTAAAGTCCACAAAGGTTCACTGTCTATCTGAATGCTGCATGTGCAGTTCACACAACTGCACTACCAGAACATCTGCCTACATCCTTCCTGTATCTTTAATTTTCATGCATTCTGATAAACCATTTGAAGATCCTACCACCAGATCTGTGAAGTAGCACCTCTTAATACCATTCTTAAAATACTGTCCTTCAGTCTATCTCCTGCATTCACTGCACTTCTTCATCAGTTCTACACCTTCAATATGCTTGTGACTACTCTGCAAGCATGCATTATACCACCTCTGTTATTTGCTATATCATAATTACATTATACTACATAATGATAATGGTAAAAATTGTATATGCCCTGGTAGTCTTTCATTTTTGTTCACATTTATCTTCTACTTGGGCTTCCTTTGTCCTGTTGTTTAGTACTCAGCATATTTGAGATACTCAAAAATGTATCCACAATCTTACAGTCCCTGATTACTTCTAGTACCTTATCCCACTTGTCCACTAAGCTTTAAAAAAGAACCCCCAATTCCCAGGTAAACTGTATGCTTCTAGACTAGTAGCTATCTTCCCTTCTTTACCTATGTCTCAGCACTACCCAATAATAACTTAATTGACACTTCACCCTCCTTTCATCCAGGCTAAAAAGTTTTGCTTCCCTCAGTTCCCTTTTGCACCTGTTATATATTCCTTCCCATTACTGTGATGACCTTCCACTCATTTAGTAGCTCAACATCTCCCCTATTCAAGAATTTTAGTTCAGAAATATGTCCAAGCATCTTGGTGATTTTGGCTGCTGTTTTTTTTTTGTTTGTGCTGCTAATTTATTTATATGGTATATTTTTCCTGTTTTGTACTGTGCAGTGTGACATTAATTGGTTAGTATTCCACCCTCACCTTGCTGGCTCTCCAGTGAAGTGCTTTTAAAGTCTCTTACATTGAACCTTAGTTGCAATTTTCCCCTTCTTTTGTTAGTTATCCAGTATCTGTCTGCCTGACATGTGCAATCTTTTATCTTGATTTTCCACACAAGAAGATTGCATATGTGTTCTCAGTTTTCTTTGAGATATCTAAGATGGAGATGCACAAAAGATTGGGGGGGCAATGACCACCCCATGTGGAGTATTATTTACATATCTGCCTCTTTCAACATTATCTACATGTCCACTCTTTGCTTCATGCCATTCAGCTTCTACCTTTGAAGCCTCTTCAGCTTGCCAGCTAGTCTGTTGACATTAAGGTAATATTTGTCATATTCTAGTTAGGAGCAGATATAGAAATGAATAAAAATTGGATAGCTATGACTTGTTCACCAGAGTATTTTTTAATTTGTTTTGTTTACCTTTACCTGTAGGAGCTCAAATAGCCTAATAACTACAATGTCTTTTTTTCACAATGAGTATTTGCATATCAATTTTATGTACTATATGTAACTGTTCTGAATCTGCTATACATGTGTATTTACACACACACACACATATATATATATATATATATATATATATATATATATATATAGGGAGAGAAAGAATGGAAGTATGTCATTTGAACTACAAAAGCTTTCATCTGTGAAAAAGAATTACAATTGATCTACAATGCATTTCATCAAAAACACAAATTACTGTATCACATTTAATAGAAAAGTGTTTAAGGGTATAGAAAATAAGTGCTGGTATGGTTTTGGATCATATGAATTCCAATATAAATGAGTCTTGTTCAGTACTTGTAACTTGCTAATTCCCAGTTTTTATGCTGTATCTCTATCTGTACAAGTTTGTTTTTATGCGCTAGCACTGATTCATGGTGTGATGTGTTATTTCTCTTTTCTCCATGGTTCATGGTGGAGTTAGTATTTATAGCAAGGAGGGATGGAGGGAGTCTAGGGGATCTTGCTCCCTGAAGAAAAATAAGTTTTCTAGAGAAGTATTTGCTCTATATGTATACAAAGCTTTAGATGTAACATGATTTGACTAATTGTTTTAGACTAAATGTGTATTATATAAGTTTGTGAGATGTTTTGTGATTAGATGAAAAAGTAATAGATTCTCAGACACACACACACACACACACACACACACACACACACACACACACACACACACACACACACACACACTGTCAAAGGCACAAAGCTTACATTAAAATCTTTTGAGTACATCCCATTGAAAGGGGGATTTTCTGCACCCTCAACTGCCTCCCTGGTCATTATTGTCTTTGTTATCCCACTCTGCTTCCTCTCATTCTATTTATGCCCATCAGAACTGAACACAATACTGTATATGTGATAACTTTATTAATGCCCCATACTTTGCTGGGTGTAAGTTTTATATGAACTGGGTTAGATAGATAATCTCTGCATTACTTCTGTCTCTCTGGTGTTCATTACCTCCAAGGAATGCAGTTAACATTTGCCAGACATCGTTAAATAACATTTCACTGAATTATTTAATTCATCTTCCGGATATTTACCATGTATGTATTTCCTTCTCCTTCTTTATATGGAAAAGCTTTTTCAACCCACGTTTTCTTTTGAGTTTCCCCATGTAGATTGTATAACTAACTGATTTAGTCATAAAATGCATTTGTAGGTATAGTTAGACCTTTTGCAACATAAGGTAAATCAGAGACACTATAGGCACTTTGATTGATCACTGGTGTAAACGTTGCCTTCTGGATATTATTTTTGTGTGATGTTTTCATTTTTCATAGATTTAAGTACATATATTTGCAAAAAAAAATGTTTAATGTTTAAACATTTTCATAGTTTTCTCTCCCCCTGTCTTTCTAGGCAGCATGTGCTTATAGTTAAAGTGGCATCTTTTAACTCCTTTTCCCCAGTTGTATTGCCTTTTGATTTGCCCCCCATAGCCCCTAAAACCTCTATAGTTTCCTAATCCCCTCAACTGTATATTTTTTTTTAACTTTTACCAGATAGTCTAAGTAACTGTAACTTCTTACATTAAAAAAACTTCTAAAAAGAAATTACAAAAACAGCGAATCTTTATTGATTACTGATTGTTCCTGTGGGCTACGATTGACTTGGTCCTAACTGTTCCATTCACCCTCGCTCCACTCAGGCTCACTGTGCTCCCTTACACTACCCCATTCTCAACCATCCCTGAACTCATTTGATTTATACTCTATCCTCATTAACTACTCTCCACCCCTTTCACTTCAGCCTTCCAATTAGATTACAACACCTACTTACATACCACACTCATCCCATGTCCAGTAACATTTAATTAGTCTCAGGCTAGCTTATAATCAACTTTTCCCTCTTCTCCCCTCACACTTCCAACATCATGTCTCACTTTTACCTAAGTATCCCAATTTTCATCCTACCTACTGAACTCACCTCATACCAGAACACACTACACTATTCAGACCCATCCCCTACATCTTCCTATTCTCTTAACCACTGTAATACTACCTACTCCTTTTATATCTCTCCATCACTCTTTACCACCTTCTATCTCCATGTGTACAAGGTCAAAACTTTCACTCACATCTCCCTCACTGACAAATTAAAGTACTGTTCTATAGCATTGACCCACTGTCCACATCCTACATTACTTACAATGACTCTTCGCCTAGCTGGTGACATTCACCCCAACCCTGGTCCCTCATCCCTTTCACTCAACCCCAGCATTCACCCATCCCCACCCTTTCCTCCAATTAACACATACCTGCCTCCTCCCTATTGCTCCACTCCCCAAAACCTAGACCTGTTCTCAGTTAATGTAGAAAGCCTTCTCAATAAAACCGCAGAACTACTGGGTAGCCCAACATTCTCCTCATATTTTAACCATAACTGCAACTTGGTTAAAACCCCACATAGTAATGAAATCCTAGCCCTACTTAACATATTTTGAGTAGATAGAAAGCCCAAATGGTGGTGGTGTTGCAGTTCTCTACGCTGATCTTTTCAATCTCTCTCCTTACAAACACCATTACCAAGTTTTCACCCCACTGAACTAATTGTACTAAACTGTCACTTGAATTCCCACAAAAAGTTTGCTGTAGCCTCAATTTATATCCCACCAGTAAACAACATTTCAATCCTAGAAAATATACTGTCATGGCTGTCTGACAACATATCCAATGAAACTACCATTCTGGGAGATGTAAACATAAACTGGTCAAAACCTTTGACAGACTCTCCAAATATTAGCATTAACCTGCATGACTTCAAACAACTCATCACGTCCCCACTTGTATTACTAAAAGCTCTGGTTCCACCTCTATCCTTGACTGGATACTTACTGCAGACCATAATCTTTACCATAACCCTCGCACTCTACCCGACTTCCTTAGTGACCACCTACCTATTTACATCCAAAGACATTCTATCCAAATACCTAGATCCTACATATACAGAGGCTGTCATAAATTATCCTCCTTTGATATGGAATCATTTAACATTAAACTGGTATCGATTAACTGGTCCATCCTTCACCACCCTCCCCTTAATGAAGCTGTTGAAAAATTTAACCAGATTTTCCTTGACATCTTAGACTCACTTACTCCCCAAAGAAAAATTAGGATAAAAGTTACCTATGCACCTTGGCTTTCAAAAGAAACCTGCTCCCTCATGCACAAAAAGGATAATATGTAGAAAACCTGTCAGAAAAGCAAATCTCCTACCCTCCTACAAAATCACAAAGAAATCAGAAACCTTACAAAAAAATCGCATTTACCAGGACAAGAAAAAACGTTTTATAATACAGCACTAATTAATCACCTCTCCAACCCTAAAAAAAATTCTGGTCCACTATTAGTAATATCCTTCACCCTGGTAACCCCATAACCCCAAATCCTTTCCTTAATAACTCACCACTGAAGACTGCTACCCTGCTTAATAACTACTTTCATAGACACTACCCACTAACTAACCCACTCAGACCATAACTCCAGTCCTCCAAACACTTCCACTTCTTCTACTCATAATAACAAAAACCCTTTCTCTCTTAAATCTGTCCCCACCTCCTATATCAAATCTCTTCTTCATAAACTTAAACCCTGCTCCCCATCTGCTGATAAACTTCTTGCCTCTGAATCCATAGCCTTCCCTATTTTTATACTAATAAATAGATCTTTTCAAGAAGGCACAGTCCCAAACTTCTGGAAATCTTTCTACACTATACCACTGCACAAAGGAGGTAACTCCACAGACCCCTCTAACTTTACACCAGTTGCCATCCTATCACCACTTTCTACAATTCTTGAAAAGTGCACCCACTCTCAACTGCTTAAATACCTAATCCATGGAAACCTTTTAAAACCTACCCAACACAGCTTTCGGCCAAATCACAGTACTGCTATGGCCCTCTTATCTTTTACTCAAACAGTTGCTGAGGCCAGAGATAATAATCAAATAGTGTCCTGTCTCTTCCTTGACCTATCCAAAGCATTCGATATTACAAGTTTTATGTGGGAGAAACCAAAAGAAGTTTAGCTGAAAGAGTCAAAGAACATATAAGAGACATAAAATATCATAGAACAGTTAGTCCTTTGGGAGAACATAGTAATGTTGAACATGGAGGGGCACCTTTAAAATTTAAAGTTACGGTGTTAGAGCAAATTAACTCTAATTACACAAGTAAGAATAGGGTAAAATATCTTTTAAGAAAGAAAGAATCTATTTTAATTTTGAAATATAATACTTTACAGCCCATGGGTTTAAACAGGGAATGTAATTGGAAGAGTTTTATGTAATATGTATGTAATATTGTTTTTGATATTTGTTATACAGCTAAGTAAGTGAAATGTTGATTTTATTAATTAGAATTTTAGTGAATCATTTACTTGATTGATTAATTGATATTACATATAACTGCTAAGTTTAATCTCATTCATTACTCTGTAAAGGCTGTTTGGCCGAGGCACTACGAGGTGATATTGGTGTTTGTGCTATTCCAGCTTCACATACCTGTGATACTGTTATAATATCAACTGTTGGTTCAGCTCACTGTTTTTCTGTTTTATGGATTATCTTCATTGGTGCTGACTATTATATTCTGCAGTCGCTGAATAAACTGGACTTGTGAATTTAACCTAAAGAAGTAGTGTTCCTGGCAATTAGTGTTTTTTCTTACTAACAAAACTAACTGATCTTAACCTCTGTCCTCCCACTCTGCAGTGGTTCTCCAGCTACCTTACTAATAGACTACAATCTGTCTGATGGCTCACTTCCTGCTCCCCATTCTTGCCTGTAAAAACAGGGGTGCCCCAGGGTTCAATTCTAGGCCCCCTTCTATTCAGTATCTTTACCAACCACCTTCACTCTGCCTGTGGCCACTCGACTCTTATCAAATATGCAAATGACCCAGCCTCCATCACCACCTCTGACAATGTGTCACATTGCCATTCACTTACATAAAACACATTCATCGCTGTAGAAAAAAAGGCTAAATGAAAGCCAGCATATGCTAAATCCCAAGAAAACTAAACTCTTGCTGTTCCTACCAAGATCACTGTCACACCACAAACCACCTTTTCCATCTCTTCTCTAAATAACACAGTTATCAAAGCTGGTCCACATACTAAACTCCTGGCCACTATAATAGATGATCAACTAAAATTTGATCAGCATATTCATCATTTTATCAAAAAGACACATCATAAACTGGGATTACTGTATCAGAACAAAACATTCCTTACACCAGATGCCGAAGTATCCTTAGTTAGGGCTTTCCTCCTGCCATACCTTCTCTATGCCACTCCCATCCTCACAAACTTACAATCCACATTAATCTCCCAACTCAAACAAACATATAATAAAATTGCCAGATTTGCAACAAACTAACCTTATAAATCACATGATTGCATTGCATTAAAAAACTGCAATGGCCAGAATTCCCCCATCAACTTCTTATCTCACAGCTAGAAGTCACACATTCCATCCTACACAAACCTACTGCCTGCCCTTCCCTCTCCTCCCTCATTTCCTTCTACACCTCCACTAGATCTTTCATGAGCTCTGACCACAACTCCATGGTATACGTAAACCCAGCAAAAACATCAGTAAACTACTTTATAATTACCATGTGTCTTTAGCCTGGAACAAATGTCCTAACTCTATTAAAAACACCCCAAATACAAATCAATTCAAAAAGCAACTACATTTTTTAATGTTAAGCTCATGGATCTGCCCCTGCCCGGAGCCTACATGAACCCTTCCATCTTTCCAACCTTTTCTCTCTTCCTTTAACTCACTTCTCTTCCTCTCTTATAACTTTATGGCTACTTTTCTATGAATCTGCCTTTCTCACAATTTTAAGTAGCTTTACTCATGTAGTAGTGTGACTACTATGTATCCACTACAACCAAAAACAATGTAATTATGTATGTAGTTCGTCGATTTTTGTAGTCACTGGTACCATTGACTCCAGTCTGTCTTTGTATTGTACTTTACATGCCTTGTCGATAAATACATGTTGTGCATATTTGAAATTGCCAGATTGTGTTAAATTGATCTCATTCTATTTGTTTATTGTAATTGTACTTTGCTTAACTTATTGTGCATATTCCTTGTTTAACTCTTTATTTTTACTATTTTCTATAACTTAAAGTACGATTTTTCTATGTTCTATGAATATTTGTATGTAATTTCCTAGAGCATTTCTCCTCAGGTCTCCACTGAAAATGGGCTTCTAGCTCAGTTGAGCCAACCTGGTTAACAAATGTCAACAAAATAAAGAAATATTACCTGCTGTGTAGTGGAATCAGTAACAATGTTTCAGCATCTGGGCATGGTTACAAATAACTGAATGTGTGCACTGGAGCAGAAACAAAGCACAAGGTGTCTGTCACAATGATTGCCTTTTGCAGTAGAAAAATATTTGGAAATTTACTAAAGATCATCTTTGCTTCTGATGTTTCAGAACACAGTTATTTAATCACTAACATTACAAAAGTAATGTTTTCAGAATATTTACCACCAAATTTACACGAAAAATGATGATGTGTTTTTCCTTCTGAAATGACAATATAAAGAATATAATGTGTCATTTTATGAAACAGGTAGCATTAATCATTTAACAAGAAATAGAACATGTTTTTACTCAGGATTCTTGAAGGTATGAGGCCATTGATTCATATGCATGTATATATGAGCTGGCAAGCCTCCTACAGTGAAGGGCTAGGACTTTCAAATATGAAATTAAGAGTTTAATTTCCTTCGTGGGTAGAGATTTTCCATGCACATTTGTGTTTAATCAATGAATTGTCTTTATTGTAGCAGCAGTAAAGGTGCTAGACTTAACAATAGGTGGTTAAAATGCTGATTACTAGAAATGGCTGAATTTCTGCCAACATTTGCATTAATAAAGCTGTTCCATGGATGTTTACATCTTAATCATTGAACCTTTGTACCGAATTAAAAATGGTATGCTGTGTAGAGAGTAAAACATATTTTAAGATATTATGCATGTTTCACATGGCTTGTGGACTGAATCATCATGTGCATTGGGAAAGAATACATTTTTACAAAACTTCAAAACTTCGAGCTGTACAGCCTATGTGCTCAGTATGCATGTTGGGATGTGGGCCCCTAAAGCATGTATATGGAAAGTGCATTTAAAATGGAAATACCTTCTGACTAGAGGCTGACATTCTGCACTAAGCATTAGAATTCATTATTTCACTGTGCATCAGGCATAATGCATTTGTTAGCACTATGCGAGTGTTGGGATTAGAAACTTTGGGAAGCAGTTTTGAATGTGTCATTATGCATAAGAAAGACTGTCTGTGAGG
Source organism: Protopterus annectens (assembly GCF_019279795.1). Taxonomy (NCBI): domain Eukaryota; kingdom Metazoa; phylum Chordata; order Ceratodontiformes; family Protopteridae; genus Protopterus; species Protopterus annectens. The sequence goes on along the minus strand of NC_056745.1, from coordinate 874,501,580 downwards.
GAGTAGGTGGATCTGGAACACATCAAGCAAAACATCATGACAAATATGAAATTCATGGAGTCTTTTGTTGTCTCATTTCTACACATCTCTTTGTACTGTGTAAATTAAATGTCATTCCATCAAGAAGTGGAAGCAATACCTTTACTGTCAGTGACCATGAATAATGTGCAAAGACATAATCAGAGGCCAGCCCATGAACTGCATGCATCTAGCCTTTGTCTGCTTGAGTAAAGTTGCTCATCAGACAAAAAGAAACTATAACTTTCTTGGGTGGCATAAGCTATGGTACTGTGCTGGCTAGGCTTACATAAGCCCTTGGGCCGATAGCCTAGTACCTGCCTATGAACCTATGAACCTGTGTATTTCTTAGGGGTTTTCTAACTGTGAATGTATAGTAGAGAACTTTGTCAGAGACCGAGACATTAGCACTCTTACAGTTCCTAAACACAAACTGAAGGCAAGAAAATTAAAGGAGGCACTGTATCAATATTCAATAAAGATAAATACACCACCAGATTGGTTAAACAGTATGATGCCCTAGAGATACTTCAGGTGGAATTAGCTCTTTTTGGGACACCTATTCAAGTCATTGCCATCTACAGAACCCGCTCAATGAATCAAGACCCCCCCCCCACTCTCCTTATTTGGATCAACCCGAGTCTATCAAGATACATCTGAACACCATGGTTTTGGGTGACTTTAATTACCCTAGCATTGACTGGGTGAATTACTCATGCTCAGACTCACCTGCCCAAATGTTTCTTGACATTGTCAACTCCAGTGTCCTGGACCAGCTGGTTGACACCCCCACTAGGGATGCCAACATCCTGGATCTGGTGCTTACAAATATGGAAAATCACTTTAGCACCCCCCACTTTGATTTCATCCCTGGTAAGATCTGACCACAAATCAGTCTCATTTGATGTAAGTATCACACGGGAACCCCCAGCAGCAACTAGACTAAAAAAGTTCTGTAAAGCAGATTATAACCTCTTATGGGATGGTATAAATAGCTTCACTGCACCTCCCCCCTCAGACGGAACCAGTGACTATGCCAGGCTCTACACCAGTACCCTATAGAAGCACCTTTATAACTGCATGGACTCTGTGGTATATGTTAGGGCCAAAACAAGTTCTTCAAGGAAGAGCAAACCCACCTGGTGAACAACTGCCATTAACAGGCTTTACAATAAAAGGAAGAAACTGCTGTCTAAGAGTAAGAATAAGCAGGCTCTAAACTGGAGACACTCCCTCCTCAGCTTAAATAAGCAAAATAAGTCTTCTTGTGAAGTCCTCCAAGGCAAACTTCAAATCCAAGTTAGTTTCCTGAACAAAGGACAGTCATAAGGCATTCTTTAGTTACATCCGTAACCTAAAAGGTAAGGCCAAATGTGCACATAACTGGTAGTTAATGGCAACACATATACTGAGCCAGTGGACATAGCTAACCTGATAGCTAACAGGTTAAGTGAAAACTTCACTCCCCTGTCCCTACGACAAGCACCTCATGACATCCTTACCACCTGTCTCCTACATTGTTTTTCTAAAGGGGAGGTCATAAACACCTTCTCTAAGGCCATAAAAACAGCATCAGTGGGATCTGATAACATTCCAGGCTGAATCCTACATGGGGTCAAACAAGAATTAGCATAACCATTGGTTAGTCTGTTCAATCACAGTGTAAGCACTGGCTTTATCCCAGCTGAGAGGAAAACAACCACCATTATCCCCTTGCACAAAGTTGGTGTTTCTACTGACCGTAGGAACTACAGCCCTATTAGCCTGACTAGCCTTATCTGCAAGGCCATGGAGAGAATCATCATGGACCTTATCTACAAAGATATAGGTAATCTCCAAACTCTAGATCCTTCCCAGTTTGGATTTCTCAAGCAGAGATCATGAATGTTAAACATGGTGAATTTCTTTGAGACAGTCATCAGGGCCCGGGATGAGGGGAAATCAGTGCATGCAGCCTACCTAGACCTAGCCAAGGCATTTGACACTATCCCTCACTCAGGCATCATTGAAAAACTCTCCCAGCTAGATATCAACCCTCATATCGTAAGGTGGGTTGTGAACTGGCTCACTGATAGAACCCATACAGTCAAAATATGAGAATGAGATGGGGGCGGAGCCTGAATGGCTAACTGAAAGCAGCAGTATTTTAGAGCTCCATAACTAGTTAAATAAGACAGGAAAAAAATAGTCTTTTTTTTCTTCAAAGTATAAAATCTTATAGGTAAAGGACTAATTTACATAATTAGAAACTTTGGTGAAGTTTTACAAATAATTTCCTGTCAAAAAGCTTGGCGATATATTCACTTGTTAAAATGAGCAACTCAAAGAATTCTCATCAGGATGCTGCCTTAAAGAAGGAACTACAACAGACGGAATCTACCCTGCAGGATTTGTCTTTGAAGATGGATGATTTTAAAGAGAACCTGGAAAATCTTAAAACAAGCAGTCAAAAACAGGTTGACATCCCGAAGGAAATGCTACAACAACACCAGACAAGGATAGCAGGAATAGAGGATGTTCATCGTGCTATGCTGCTGCAGTCATCACACTTGGGTTATTTGCCATGAGGCGGTCCTGCAGTCTGCCTGAATTCCAAAGCCTTGGTCCGGCGTCGGTTGTCGTCGCTTCTTCCCTGACGTCAGTGCGGCAGGGGTATAAAAGAGGCAGCCGACGCCATTTTCTTCAGTCTTTCTTGCCGCGCGGTGCCCAAAGCAGAAGCAGTTCGCAAGTGCGGGTCAGCCAGCTCCTGAGATTTTCGAACAGAATTTCAGCCGAAGTCTTCTATAAAGCTAAGTACCCCATTGGGGAAACTTTTCTTGCCTCAGACCGATGTCAGACAAAGTTAATAATTGTATTTCTTGTGGGAAGCAAATACCTCATAAGAATTTTCATTCTTATTGTATTCCTTGTCTAGGCCCAGACCACGACGTTTCTGGTTGTCGGTTTTGCTCTAGGTTCAATAAACGCACTATTAAGCGTCGGGCTGATACCGCCCGACATTATTTTGGCAGAAAATTCCACTACATTATGTCGTCGGAACCTCCGACTACTGCTATGTTTAAAAAATGCAAGGACAAAGACCGGCAGCCTAGACCTAGACCAGATACCAAGGTCTCGGTTAGGCCTGCCGCCGATCTTCGGTATTCAGTGAGGCACCTATGCAGCCCCTGACTACTGCAGATTTAGAAAATACAACTACCTCTCAGTCAGAATCTACCGGGCCACTGGAGCCGGTTCCTCCTTAACTCGCGGACGCCAGCCCTGGCGGCGATCTGGAGACTATGGACAGGCCTTCGGTTTCAGAAGGCGTTTTTAAACCGACAACTCTTTCCATTAAGTCATATGCTAAGCTTCCAAAGGTTAAGAAACCGAGTCCACAGACTCCCATATAGGCCCCTATGCCTAAAAAACAGATGCTCAAAATGGCGGAGGACCTGATTACCCTTATCAGAGGTTCCCAGCCCCCTCCTGACAAAAAGCCTAGACTGGAGGAAGATTTACCTCCTTCTGATCAGGAATCCATTTCCTCAGCAGACTCTAAGGAACAGGATTACCACTTCCCTCTCTATGAAGACTCAGATGCTGAGGAGTCTATTCCCTCTGTTTCCCCCCACCCGAAGACTTCTCTTTTGGGGAAACCCTGCACACCATGAGAGAGCATTTCCACTGGGAAGGACAAGATTACTCTGACTCCAAGAAAGGACTCCGTGAGTTTCTTCTTTTGCCTCAGCATAGACCCCCTAGCCATTCCACCTGTTTTGGACATTCTGGATGATGTCTACACTGAATCCAGTCTAAATCCAGATTCCTTACCTCCAGCACCACCTAAACCTGACAGATACTATTGAGTCCCTGACTCTCACAAGTTTTTATATAAAAGCACTGCTGCAGACCCAGAAACCATTTCCCAGGGTCCCAAAGGGGTTAAGGCCTCTACTGCTAAGAATCCACTACCTGCAGAAAGAGATTCCAGGGCATTAGAAAGATGGGGGAATAAAGTGTATACCTCTGCCACTTTGGCCATGAGGGCATTAAACTGCCAATTCCACATGATTAAATACCAGCAGTACTTGCTTACTCAGTTAAAATGATCCCTCAAACAGATCAACTAGATTTCAAAGGGATGCAAGATTTGTTGCATGCAGCAGAACAAGTGGGAAAATATACCTTGCAGTGTGGTTTTGATTCTTTGGAGGCCTCATGTAGAGCAGCAGTCACAGGGTCTGTAATACGTAGACATGCTTGGCTAAAAGAGCAGACCTTACCAGAACATGTCAAAGCAAAGTTACTGGATGCTCCACAGCAAAAGGATGCATTATTTGGTGTCAAAGCAGAGGAAGTTTTAAAGAAGATGGAAGAAAAGGCAAAATCAATGCAAACAGTTAAAGATTTTTTACAGGTACTACCTCCTCGCTTCAGCAGGAACTGGCCATCAAAAAACTGGCCCTTTCCTGCTTCAGACAGACCCCAAAGGGGCAGGTACAGATGCCCTAGGGGCAGAGGCCAGGCACAGGGTACCTTCAGGCCTAGACAATGGCAAACAACAACTCAAAGAGGGGGAGACGACACATCTCAACCCTTTAGAAAATAAACTCAATGACTTTCCTCTTCGCCTGCCAAGCATAATTGCCCAGGCAGCACTTCTAGGAGGAAAACTGGCTCTTTTCCCACAAAATTGGCACATCATAACAAAGGACAAATGGGTTCTGGATATTGTTACCCGAGGCTACAGATTTCATTTTCACACTTTACCACGGATGAGAGGCATGCCAAATCTGCCAACAAACCAATGGGCAGAGGCACAAAAACAAATTTCAGCTCTCATGAACATGAAAGCAATTCAAAAGGTACCTGCAAAAGAGCAAGGTCAAGGATTTTACTCAAGACTATTTCTACTACCAAGAAAGGACAAAGCCTGGAAACCCATCTTAGACCTTTCAATTCTAAACACGTACCTGGACATTCCCAAATTCAAAATGCTCACACTACAGCAGCTTCTTCCCATGCTGGGCAAGGAGTCTTGGCTGGTAACGTTGCACCTCCAAGAGGCATACCTGCATGTCCCTATCAGACAAGATTGCAGAAGATACCTCAGATTTTTGGCATGCACAACACATTATCAATTCTCTGCATTGCCCTTTGGCTTATCTACTGCACCCAGAGTATTCACGAAATGCCTGGCATCAGTAATTGCATACTGCAGACAGCGAGGAATACAAATTTATCCATATCTGGACGACTGCCTGATCCAAGCGGACAGCAAAGACATCCTACTACAGCATCTGGCATTTGTGACAAAGTTGCTAAGTTGCCTAGGGTACACAGTAAACAAAAAGAAGTCAAAACTAATACCCTCACAAGAAATAATTTTCCTGGGTGCCAGCTTGAATACAATGACCCAGATGGCTTACCTCACGCCAGACAAGCAAAAACAACTGGCTCAGTACTTCAAAAACATGGCAACTTCTACCCAGCTCACTGCAAGGAAATTCCTGCAGGCATTGGGGTACATGGCATCCTGCATTCAACTAATTGCATATGCAAGGCTGCATATGAGAAAACTACAATGGTACCTAAAAAGTGTATGGTCCTAGCACAGACACAGCCTCGAAGCAACTATAACTCTCATTCCCTGCCTTCAAAAAGAGTTTCTATGGTGGGCTCAAGCATGCCAAGCAAACAAGGGCCTTCCTTTTGTCTCACCTCCACCAAACCAAACCTTGACAGAAGATTCATCAGACTACGCCTGGGGTGCACACATGGCAGGACAATGCATACAGGGCAAATGGTCTGCAAACCAAAGGCAACTACACATCAATCAAAAGGAGATGCTAGCTGTAAAAAATGCACTAACAGCCTTCAAGGACCTTTTGCATCCAGGACAACTTCTAATAAGGACGGTCAACACCACAGTTATGTGGTACATAAACAAACAAGGAGGGACGCACTCCTACCCACTATGCAGACAAGCAATGGACTTGTGGAACACAGCATTAACTTACCAAGTACAACTGCAAGCACAATTCCTGCCAGGAAAAGAAAACATTTTGTCAGAGAAATTAAGCAGAAATTTGACAGACCCTCACGAGTGGAGACTACACCCACAAGTATTCTCAATGATAACTCAAAGGTGGGGACCGCCAGACATAGATCTGTTTGCCTCAACCAACAACTGCCAGCTACAAAAATTTTGCACAAGGACTTACCATCACCTGGCCTGGAAAGTGGATGCCCTATCATTCAGTTGGACAACATTGTCAGTCTACGCCTTCCCACCTCTACCTCTACTCTCCCAGGTATTACTGAAAACCAGATCGGAGAGACCACAGATGATCCTCATTGCCCCGGACTGGCCATGTCAACACTGGTACCCACTACTACGAAACTTGTCTCACAGCCCTCCATGGATCTTACCTCAATTCCGTCTGCTGTTAACCCAACAGAACTCTCAGATCCTTCACAGTCAGCTAAGGACCTTAAATCTAGCTGCATGGAAAATACCTTAAATTATCAAACAACACTTTTCTCAAAGGACGTCCAGAATGTCATTTTGGAGGCCAGGAGGCCCAGCACCAGAAAAACTTACTCAGAAAAATGGAAAAGATTTTGTGTATGGAACCAGGCCAGAAGCCTAAATCCTGGCATCCCAAATATTCCGCACATACTCCGATATTTAACTGAGCTGCTACACAAAGGTCTTTTTTTCTCATCCATAAAGATCCATGCTTCAGCCATTTCAGCTCAATATGATACGGTTCCTCCCATTTTCTCTCATCCTTTGCTAAGGCAGTTTCTCAGAGGGGCAAAAAATATAAGTCCCCACAGAAAACCACCTACTCCAACTTGGGATCTAAATTTTGTTCTGGAAAAGTTAACACTTCCTCCTTTCGAACCAGCCTTTTCATCAGAGCTTCAATACTTGTCATGGAAGACAGCCCTGCTGCTAGCTATCACCTCAGCACGCAGAGTCTCAGAACTGCAGGCACTTATGGCAGTGGAACCTTTCATCATTTTCCATCAGGACAGAGTATCTTTATGCACCAACCCTTCTTTCATGCCAAAGGTAGTATCTAGTGTGGCTCTCAATCAGACCATACACTTGCCCACCTTTTATCCAAACCCACAGAATAAAGGAGAAAGACTCCTTCACTCTTTGGACATTCACAGACAGCTATTTTACTATTTGGACAGGACAAAGGCCTTCAGAAAATCTGACCAACTCCTTGTATCCTATGCACCAGGCTCAGAAGGAAAGGCTATTTCAAAGCAGACCATCTCCAAATGGATAGCACATTGCATCTGCTTTTGCTACTCACACCATGGGAAAGCAGTGCCTGCTAGTATTAGGTCTCACTCTACCAGGGCTACAGCAACCTCAGCAGCCTTCCTCCGAGGAGTCCTAACAAAGGACATTCTGGAGGCAGCTACCTGGAGTTCAGTGCACACCTTCACCAAGCATTACCACCTTCCTCTGTACTCAAAAAACAGAGCTGGGTTTGCCACTGCAGTTCTGCAGGGCATCTTAGCTGCACCTAACCCAGTTTAGCTCCTACTACCCAACCATTGCTTTGGGTCTCTACCCAAGTGCAATGACTGCAGCAGCATAGCACGATGAACATAGTACAGTTTTGTACCTACCATAAATGTAGATGTTCGAGTGGTTATGCTGCTGCAGTCCAGGTTACCCTCCCTCCATCCCCTCTTTCTAACAAGGCTTTTTCTTATACCTCCATGTACTTCAACCTTTGGGATGCATGTCTATATGGTGTATTTGCTTACAACTAGTACCATTGTTTTGCACTAAGGTATGTTTTGCAAGCTTGTTATTTTGCCTTCTTAGTTTGGGGGCACCTGACATCTGCGGCAAGAAAAACTGAAGAAAATGGCGTCGGCTGCCTCTTTTATACCCCTGCCACACTGATGTCAGGGAAGAAGCGACGACAACCGACGCCGGACCAAGGCTTTGGAATTCAGGCCAACTGTGGGACAGTCTGACGGCAGATAACCCAAGTGTGATGACTGCAGCAGCATAACCACTCGAACATCTACATTTATGGTAGGTACAAAACTGTACTTTTTTTTAAATGACTTAGAAAGCAGACTTAAGGAAGAGGAAACACAGAAAGAACTGCTTCTTAAACAAAACACTTGGATGGTTAATAAAGTAGATTACTTGGAAAAATTGGGAGAGAAGAAACAACATCAGGATTTTCGGATTACCTGAAAACACAGAAGGTGAGGATATTATTTCCTTTTTATCAAGCTGGATCCCTGACTTTTTAAATTTAAAAAAGGACTTTTCTTTGGCATTGAAAGGGCACACAGAGCTCTTGGGAAACCTGCCACTAACTCAAACTCTACTCCTAGGTCAATAATTATCAAATTTCTTTCATACTTGGACAAGGAACTGATTTTAAGATCTGCTTGGAAGAAGGCACCTCTAAAATATCAACAGAGCCTGATAAGATTTGATAACGACTATTCATCTAGAATAATGGAACAAAGGAAAAAAGTGTGGCCAATGATAAAGTTTCTGAAACAAAATAACATCAGGGCACAACTTGCATATCCAGCTAAGATAAGAATACTGTATGCCAATGAGATGAGGACTTTTATTGACTTAGAGGAAGCCTCTTCATTTATTAAAACTAATAATGTAATTACTTTAGGTTGACAGATGAGATCAGACAGGAGGCCCCGTGGACTATGATGTTTGCAGATGACATTGTGATATGTAGTGAGAGTAGGGACCAGGTTGAGAAGACCCTGGAGAGGTGGAGATATGCTTTAGAGAGGAGAGGAATGAAGGTCAGCAGGGCTAAAAAAGAATATATGTGTGTAAATGAGAGGGAGGGTAGAGGAATGGTGAGCATGCAGCGAGTAGAGTTGGTAAAGGAGGATGAGTTTAAGTACTTGGGATCAACAATTCAGAGTAATGGTGGGTGTGGAAGAGAAGTGAAGAAGAGAGTACAGGCAGGGTGGAATGGGTGGAGAAGAGTGTCAGGAGTGATTTGAGAAAGACGGGTACCAGTAAGAGTGAAAGGAAAGGTCTACAAAAGGGTAGTGAGACCAGCTATGTTATATGGGTTGCAGACGGTGACATTGACAAAAAGGCAGGAGTCAGAGCTGGATGTGGCAGAGTTAAAGATGTTAAGATTTGCACTGGGTGTGACTAGGATGGACAGGATTAGGAATCAGTATATTAGAGGGTCAGCCCAGGTGGACAGTTTGGAGACAAAGCAAGAGAGTGGGATTGCATTGGTTTGGACATATGCTGAGGAGGGATGCGGGGTATATTGGCAAAAGGATGCTAAGGATGGAGCTGTCAGGTAAGAGGAAAAGAGGAAGGCCTAAGATAAGGTTTATGGATGTGGTGAGAGAGGACATGCAGGCGGTTGGTGTGAAAGAGCATGATGCAGAGGACAGGAAGAAATGGAAACAGATGATCCACTGTGGCAACCCCTAACAGGCACAGCTGAAAGAAGATGACGATGACTTTACCAGAAGATATGGCTTGGATGTCACCTTCTCTCAAGAGAACAAAAGAAACAAATGTCTGGATAGATGTCAAAAAGAAAAAGAAAAAGACTTATACTGTTACAGCCAAATCTCTCAAAGCATCTACTATGATATGAATTGTTTTAACATTACTTTAAAGGGCCAATTTTACTGCTTGGAATTTTAAAACAAAGGTAACTAACTACTGGAATCTTTATCTATATTTTTTGAAAATAGATGACACTTGAGAGTTTTCACATTACCTCAGATATGTAAAACAGGGTACTTTTCTTTCACAGAAGGAGGGTTATATAGCACATAAAATATTTATACTGTAAATCAACATACTTACTATATGTGTATTTTCTCTTAATTTTCTCTTTTCTTTCTCTCTTCTGTCTTTTCTCATTATTTATTTTAACTGCATATTGTCTCCCTTTCTAAATTCTCTCTTATTTACTATGCTAATATAGTCTGTATATATTTAATAACTCACTATCTATACATAGATAAATAATAGTCTAAAATAATCTAGTTTTAAGGTAGACTAATTGGAATAGTGAACTTAATTAATTGTTATTACAATATTTATTAGATTAATGATAGTCACTTTTATGCTTATTGGGATTGGGGACATGTTCGTGATTAACTCTGAAATGTTCCATTCATGTACATATGTACTTTGAATTATTTCCTTTTAGTATTAACAAATACATAAAAAAGGAGGGGAAAAATGTACTGATGGTTAAGAGAAGTGAAGCTTTCTTCACATTCTATTTGTGTTGCCATAGCAACAGTAAACAATTGCTGCAGTTTCTAAGGACACTGTGAATCTGCGAAGTGCATTTAGCCTCACAGATAACAAATAATAAGAAAAAGTAATGTTTAGTTATTAAAATGAAAAACAACCGAAACAAGGTAAAATAAATACATGATTGGACTATTTGTATATATTTTATGATTTATCCTCATAGGATTACATATTTCTGGAAACACAACTGAAATGTTCCCAAACTACATGTGCATTGAAATGTAGCTGCTTGATTAAAAAGTATTACTCATTTTAACATGCTGATTCCACAAGCTGTCTGCACTGTAAATGTTACATTTTATATGTTACTTGAAACTGACAGTCTCTAGAGCACATGAAAAGATACATATTACTTTTTGCAACATGTTATTTTTGCAGTTACCTCACACTCTGTACAAACTCACTTGACAACTGGTAGCTATTCATTTAAAATATCCGTTTAAATATTAAATGTGCCCTTGAAATGCTATTGACATTTTGAAAAAATATAATGTGAACTGTAAAATGAATGACTTGAAAGAAGTGAAGTAATGCTTAGATTTCAAAGACAGTTCTTGACACTACAGTAAAAGTAAAAATGTATATTCACAATGAAGTATTGAAATGTTTTAGTCTTCCAGTTAAAATAGCTTACTGTCAACATGTTGCAATATCAGAAAGTTTGAAGAGCTAGGACATTACTATTCTTTGTCTTTATAATGATTATTAGACAGATGTTAGACTCTGCTTAGTTTAATGAATTGTGACATATGTTTATGAGGAAAAGTGGACTCAATTACTCACATTGGACTACACATTCCTGGAAACTCAACTGAAATGTTCCCAAATTACTTGTGAATTTAAATGAAACTGCCTGATTAATAAACATAATTTACTTTAACAACCTGAATCCATAAGCTATCTGCTCTATATATGCTACATTATATATGTCACTTGCAAATGACAGTCTCTAGAGCACACTGAAAAATACATATTATTTTTGCAACATGCTATATTTGCACTAACGGTACTTTTCCGTTATCGGGGCAACATTTCTAATGAGCGCTTTCTGTTATCAGACCAACATTGGAAAAGTAACTTTTTTTCAAACAAAAAGCTAAATGTACTGTTTAAAATGTTCACAAAATTGAGATGAATACTTTATTGAACAATTTAGGGAGCTCATATACATTTGTATCAGAAAGGCATTAACAGAAAAGCAAGACAACAAAGTTACACCAGTTGCCCTCTGTGCCATGACCATCAGAAATGACTAGTGTAGACATTTCACTTAAGCAAAGTATTTGCATTTCATACATCGACACTAACTACATACAGAACAAAACAAACAATAAGCAATTATTGGAAAACTTTAGGCAGAGTTTTACAGATCGAATGCTACATATCCAGACTTTTTGCTGTCGCTTTAAGGCACAATCTACATTTCTATGCTGCAAGGACAGACTCATTATTAACTGCGCTAGAGTACTTTAAGTAAGTTTATGAATTTTACAATAAAATAATGTAAAATTATTTGAATTTGTATGTGACGTGCAATACAGTTTGCACTTTATATGATGACTTCACATGTTTAAGCTGCATACATTGTATTTCATGTAAGGATAAAAAGCAGTTCAGATAGTCAAAAGCCACTTTTAATCAGTACTATCAAGAAAAGAACATACTTGAGAAAATCAAGCAATACTAATGTCATGTGTCTCAGCTTCTCCGGTCTTCTGGCATAACTGTACCAACTCACTCCTAGAAACAGATTGTTGTATTTTGGGACTTAAATGCTAATCAGAAATTGCTTGGTTGATACGTTTGAAAATGATAGTGTACGTCAGACAAGGTGTATAAAATTTGTTTTCGTAAGTATGGTACTGTACTATCTGCAGTGTGTGCATTCCTATGGCAACACTACACACTTGAAAAACTGAGTTAGTAGCATACAGAGAACAGATCAGTAAATTTAAACCCGTACCACACAAAGCTGTGAGATCACTGCGAGCGCCTGGTAAGATTCCAAGTGCTCATTTTGAAGTATTGCTCCGATAACAGAAAAGTACCGCACTAACCATACATTCTAAACTAACTCAACTGGCAACTGACAAGTTATTTATTTGAAACATCAGTCTAAATATTAATTGTGCCCTTGAAATATTGTTGCCATTTTGACAAAACAAAACCTGAATTTAAAACGGAATGATTTGAAGAAGTGAAGTATTGTACAGATTTCAAAGATAGCTATTGACACTAAAATATAAGTAGAAATGTATACATCCAAGGAAAAATTGAAATGCTTTATACTTTTAGTTAAAATAGCTTATTGTTAACTTTTTGCTTTATCAGAAAATTTAAAGAGCTAGGAAATTCAAATTATTTCTAATTTGTCTTTATAATGTTTACTAAAATGATATTAGTCACTGGCTTGTTTAATGGATTGTGAGTCATGTACAAAATGGACTACTGAATGTTATTTCTGTTTACCTATGTTTGCTGAATTTCTTTTATTAGTACTGATTTAAAACAAGGGAAAGAAAGGGAAGGGAAATCTCTGTTTTTGGTCAAGGAAGGAGAGGCTTACAAGTATTCTAACTGCCCCAAGAACTCTCTAAGATGCTCTAAATACTATTTGATTAATACTTACCTAAGGTGAGTCTTGATTACCATATAGGTACCTTCACATTCATTCTAGTCCTGATGTGATTACCTATTCTGGAAGCAGGAGGTGCCCTATGCAGGATGGGAATTGTCAGAGTGATCATAGTTCATTCTTAGACTCTGCTTTGTAAATCTATAAATATGTAAAAGCACTGCACACTAGAATGTAGGGCGTCTTTACTCTGAGTCAGGATACCACTAATAAGCCATGTCTTTTCATAAGTGTAAGTTGAGGTTGGTGAGCTGAAATTGTGAAAGTAAAGGAAGACAGTACACCTACAGTAAATTCATATTTCATTGGTAATCACTCATTGTCTCCTGTAGAGTCCTTTTAGTCAAATTATTTTAGTAATAATCTATTTCTGTTGGCTTATTTAGTGTATGCTCCTCTGTCGCATTTAATTTATCCAAAATTACATATCTGACATGTTTGGGATCTCTTAAGGGTAACTAAATATTGGATATTTTCTAAGTCAACATAATAATTGTTTACACTACTAACATTCCATCCTGATATATAAAATACTATAGAACAATAATAGAATAATATAGAGTTTCATATCGCTTTTAAGAAAATTCTCCATATAATAATTTAACATATGGAGCTCAGTTGGTATTGTTGGTTAAAGGTATGAGTGATAAGCCAACAGATCTATCTTTATCTATTGGATTAGGAATGACTTTCATTCCATGTTTAATGGGAAATTCATATTTACTTGTATTTGATACGTTAGAATTAATGTTTTATAGAAGTATTTTTTCAAAGCCTGACCAGAAGTTTACCCTACTTATATTTAAAGAAGAAAGGACATTAAATTACACTCCCAAGTTTACACACATAAAAATAACATCCGATGTTATCAGAGAATATGGTATAACTACTATAATCAAAATAAAAAAAGAAGCAAAAGGTTTCTTCCAACAATAACTTGAAATGGATTTAACATTCTTATCATTAAATACTAATGGCTTAAATAATACAAATAAAAGATCAAACTTACTAAAATATTTTAATCTAAATAAGGCACAAGTAGTATTTCTCCAGGAAATGCATTTTAAGACTAATGACAGCTTTATTTGGAACCCTAAGGACTTTTCAGTTTTAGCTCAATCCTCCTATAGAACAAAGACAAAAGGACTATCAATTCTCTGGAAGAAAAACATAATCACTCCAAAAGTTATTTATAAATACGAAGACAAAGAAGGTCTACTAGCATTTTCATAGGTTCATAGGTTAGTACTAGGCTAACTGCCTTTGTGGGCCATTGTAAGCCTAGCCATTTACCCCATCTGAGAATCAAACCCAGGACCTTGTGTTTGTAAGGTGAACACCTTAACCATTATGCCAACCTCCCACCCAACATAGTTATAATTACATTTAATAACAGAATATGGACCTTAGCTAATCTATATTGCTTCCCAGGAATTAGAGCAGGAATGGTTAAAAACACCTAGATTTTATTTCCAACAATTATAAAGGAAATCTTATACTGGGAGGAGACTTTAATTGTACCTTAGAAGCTTCTGAAATCATCAAGAAGTCTTTTTGCATAGCAACTGTTTCAAAATCCTTAAAAAAATGCATTGATTAATTTCATTTAATAGACACTTTTAAAAGAAAAGATGATAAATCCTTATTATTTTCCTATAAAGACCATAGATTTGGAAAACAAACCAGAATAGACAAATTATTCATAGTTCAAGATTTACAAACAAAAATCCTCAACTTCTCAATAGTTCCATGCCCCTTCTGAGATCACGACTCTCTGATAATGAAGCTCCAAATAGAGTTTAAACCTTTAATCCTGTCAAATAGAATTCCATCATATATCATGAAAATTAAAGAATTCAGTCCCTGGATGTTGTCAGAACTACAGTTATTTCTTGAAATTAATAATGCAACAGAAATCAGTAGAGTCATGGTTTGGGAATCACGAAAAGTGTATTTATTTGGTAAGACCCTTAGCTGGTACAAAAACAAGTTAGAGAGTAGGTATCTGAATCATTAGACTTGAAAACCAGACTCTTGACAGCAAAATCTAAAAAAAAATCAGAATTGTCCAGAAGTCAAAAAAGAAACAGAGGAATTAAATAAAAATATAATGAAATTCTAACATACAAAACTTGTCTAGCCTTGGAAAAATTAAAAATAAACTCATTAGCCACCTCCGCCAGATATCTACATAACTTATTTACAAGAATTAAAATACAATCTAAAGCAAATAACATTAGTAGTATATATCATGAAAAGAAAGGGAAAAAAGTATCAGATATAGGAGACATCCTTAAAGCATTTCGGTTCCATTATATGGAACACCTCAAAAAAGAAGATTTAGATACCAACCAAATAAACTTAGATAAAAACCTTATCAATATAAAAAAAATCCCGAAAACTTAAAACTAGACCTACAAAAACCTATATCCTACAAATAAATTGTTGACAAGATAAAAGAAAGTAAATCTAACAAAGCTCCAGGGATAGATGGTATAATTACAGAAATTTACAAACTCTTCCCTTCAACAGTAATCACCCTTTTTCATAAAACTTTGCTGGAAGTCCAGTCAGAAGCAAAAATACCACCCTCATGGAAATATTCTATAACACCAGTTCTAAAAGATAATAAACCATCAGACCTTTGCACCTCATACAGAACTATATCATTACTGAATAATGATTACAAAATATTCATGTCAATCCTAGCTAACAGAATGAAAATCCCACTTTCAAAGACAATTAATAATGATCAGACTGGATTTTTATATAACAGGCATATGCATGATAATATTAAAAAGATACTTACTCTTATAGATTTTGTGAATAAAGAAGATAAACACTTGTAATCAGATTAGACATAGAAAAAGCCTTTAATTCCCTCAACTGGGAATACTTATTTAAAACTTTAGCATTATTTGAATTTCCTCCTCCCTTCATCTTATTACTAAAAACATATGTATTAATAACTTAGCCTACATTAAATTAGGTCCTTTCATCTCAGAATCTATCCATATAATGAAAGGTACTAAACAAGGATGCCCCCTTTATCCTATTTTATTTGCTTTGGCTATAGAAATACTTGCAGAAATAATACGCAATAATCCAAGAATAAAAGGAATAGAAGTCTATGACCAGTACATATCTAAAATAATGCTTTTTGCTGATGATATTTTATTAACCCTATCAAACTCCAGAGAGTCATTAGGAGAGCTAGAAAAAGTAATGGAGAAATTTTATAAGATTTCAGGTCTACGCTTTAATAGATCAAAATCAAAATTTCTGTTTTTAAATAAGAAAAGAGACCTACAAATTACAGATAAATCCATCATAGGAAAACAAGAACTTACGCTAAATTATTTAGGAATAGTGTTATGCAAAAATATAAACAAAACAATATTAATAAATTATAAAAACATTATTGAAACAATAAAAATATATATAGAAAAGTGGAACAAAATTGTATTAACTTTTGAAGACAAATTGCAATTAATAAAAATGGTCTTATTGCCAAAAATACTATATGTAGCATTAGCAATACAGTTAATTCCTGAAAGATGCATTCTTAAAGAAATAAACTCATGTTTAATAAAATTTTTATGGTATCCCAAAAAGAATAGAGTAGCTCTAACTCATCACATTAGACCCTGGAAACAAGGATGATTGAACTTCCCAGAAATATATATAAAAGCATATGTGCTTAAAACTAAATTAGACTGGATAAACCCAAATTATTTTGCCAACTGGAAAGAATTAACAATGGCTATATTAACAATTGAATTTAATCTGTTAAAAACATTTTTAATAGTAGATAAATCAAACAAACCCTGGTACATACTATGCATAAGTATATAATACAATATAACAAAACCTTCTAAAACAACACCGATTAATCATTACATCAGTTCCTTTAGGAAACTTATCAATGCAAACATAGATCTAAAACTTTGGTTTGACCTTTTAACCCCATTTACCAACACTAAGAATTTTCCTCACAAAATATATAGGGAAACAATAACCTCCTGGGAACAAAATGGAGTCTTATGCTGGTTTCAATGTGTAAATAAATTAAATGTTTTAGATATACATATAATAAAAACTGCTTACAATATTCCAACACAGGACTGGTTAACCTTACAAAGCATTCTGGTGTACACTCAAGATTTATGCAGATTAATTAATAATTCCTCATGTAAAGATATTCCAAATCTAATAAGTTTTCTGTATGAATGTATATATAATAGTTGTGAAAAGAAAAATTCCATTTTAAGTCTGTATAAAGAGTTAATAACATATAAAACAATTCCCAAACCATTATACTAGCAGTTCTTAACAAAGGTCAGTCATTGCAGTTAACAGAAGAAATTAAAAGTAACATCTTACTATCAGTTAATTACACCTCTAACACACAGTACTGGAAAATATTTAACTGGAAATACTTACATAGAGCATTTTTAACACCAGATAGAATTAAAAAGATCAGTACTACTAAAAATGTTTTTTTGCTGGAGGTGTTAAAAGTCATATAAAGCAGACTGGATTCATATTTTTTATGAATGCAATAAAATTAAATCATATTGAAATGGAATCAATCAATTTCACAAGCTTTATTTAATGAATCCTTTACCATAACTACAGTATTGTTAACACTAAATGCAAATGAAGGTCCCTACCTGAATAAGACAAATTTGTATTTGTTATGGACATTACTTGCTATATCTAGGAAATGGGTAACCAGAAGGTGGAATTCAAATACACCCCTGACCTTGGAAGAATTCTACATTTTACTGAAGACAACTGCATTGATGGAAATAAAAATCAAAGAACTCCGAATCTATCCCAGGCCATTGCTAAATAATCCTTGGAAGAAAGTTATATCTTTGTTGGACACTCTGCAATAATCAATATTGTATCCCTGATAACTGATCTGTTAATTCTATATTTAATAGCATACAGTGTATATAATTGGAAGTCAGGCTATTGTAAATATTGTATATAGTTGTTGTTTAAAATGATATTTAAAAATATTATGTAGATGTTATTTTAATTGAAAATAAAAAAAATGAGAATGCACTTCCACAAGCAGACCCATAACCAGTGGTGTTCTACAGGGATCAGTCCTGGGACTTCTACTGTTCAGAATATATTTCTCTGTACTACAGGCTAAAACCAAGGGACTATGGCTAACAAAGTTTGCTCATGGCTGCAAACTAGGTGCGATCATAGAATCTCCAAATGATGTCAGTGTCCTTAAACAAGTCTTAAGCAAACAAATGATTATTGCCCAAGTCATGGCCTCAAACTCAATGCAAAAAATGTATTATCATCCCTTTCAGTAAGAGCGATGTTCCCACAGATTACCACATCAATGGCAATATCCTAAGTATGCACTCAGTGTGAGAGATATGGGCACTCAGGTTGACAACAATCTTGCCTTTGATCACCATGTTTCCACAGTGGTAAGAAGGGCATTCTGTATGGCTAATCTCATAAGTAAGGGAATTGCCTCGAGAAAAGGAAAAGTTATCATCTCCCTGTACTTTTTCTTCACTCATTATTCCAGTAATTGAGTACAACTCCCCTCTTGGTATGTATCATTCAAAGCATCTGCAGCAATTGGAGAGACCACAGAGGTTCCTCACAAGGAAAATTCAAGGCCTTCAGCAACTTTCCTATGTGGATCAGCTGAAATCACTGTCACTTTATTCTGTTTCATACAGACTACTCAGAAGCAGTCTCTGCCTTGTATATAATGTGATATCTGATCCTGCTTTATTAGAAATGCTGCACATCCAGAAGTCAAATGGCACACGGGTTACTCTTCTAAGGACCTAAACCTGGTATGTGACATCAATAGAGCCTGCTGGAGGTACAGATTTGTCACACAGATGTTACCATGACTTTGGAATAGAATCCCACTTCATTTCAAACAGAACACCTCATTGGCCTTCTTCAAATGCATTCTGGACAATTGGATGTGTAACCATAAAGTCTCCCCAGAGGTTCCACCTGTGTCCCTGTTAGACAGGGGCAATAGGTGCTAATTGTGGTAACAAGGGTAAATGTGCCTAGGCTTGTATGGGCCCTCAGGCCATTAGCCTAGTACCTTCTATGATTCTATGATCCATCATTAACCAGTAAGCATTTCAATATTCTAGATGCATTTAGAGAAGTGTGTGCTTATAAATAGCATGTAGCTATATACATTTATTTATTTAAAAGTGTAATGGATTTTTGAGTACTTGCCTTTTTCAAATCCAAGGCATATTATTAAAAGATGCAGCTAAGAAGTACAGTGCTGTCTCTGATGCAAACATGGCAGTCAAGTGTGTAGCTTCAGGTAACTGTTCTGTTTTTAGGAGTAGTGCAACAAGAACTCTAATCGGTGTGCATAACATGTGGAAAAAGTGGCTACTTGTACTGCAGATTCATCATTTCAGTGAAATGTACACGTCATGAAGTGTAATATGTTACTTTGAATATAGAAATGTGACTGCTTGTAGTGTTAATTCTTTATTTCAATGAAAAGTACAACTTGTATTGATGTTATTGCAATTAAAACACGGTTTGCAAACATTGCACTGAAGCAGACTTGGTCAAGAAAATGCTTACATAAATTACAGCAAACACTTGTATCTTTATAAATGTAAGGAAGAACGTATTTATTACTGGATCTTCAGCAACTTCTGTTGAATCATAAGAAATACATATTTTTGTTCTCTGTCATCTAATTTGCTTGTACACTTACCAGAAGTGGATAATGAAATTTACACATCAAGGGAATACACGCCTTCAACAATGTTGACATATTACATGTATAGAATGAATTCACTGCTTCATTTTTCCAAACTTACAGTTGCCTTTGTAATTAAATAGACTGCTTAGGATTTCTAAAGAAAATATTGCACATTCTAGGCTTTGATATATTTTTTTAAATTTAAAGTACAAGGGTAGAGATTAATAGCATAAAAGAAGCATTATGGCATATCAGAGGGTTTGCTTCATGGAACAGAATTTCCTTCAGCCATTATACTCAGCAAGAAAAGGTTTCTTACACAAGTAGTTGGAAATCATTACACACCTAGCCAATAAAGCAGATTCTTACATTCCCTTCAGCCTTAATTAAAGTGGGAAACACAAGATTATTCAATGGAGAATTTGAAATTTCCCATCCATTGTAGGTCATAAGTCTATTAGTCTGCTTGCCTTGTAGTGGAAGTTTCTTCTGGAGGTGAGGTTTTACATTAGGGTATAAGTCTATCATGCCAGCGGGTCTTATGTACCTGATAACAAATTAGGTCATTTAACTATGTATTTTAGAAAGCATTTGGAACCATTTGTTCTACAAATTAATAGGCTGCACTTAGAACATCTTGGAATAGTTTATAAGAAACCAAGTGCAAGGAGGAGACTACTAGTTAGTCGGGAGAATTAAGGGTCATCTGGACATTGATCTTTTCACTTAGAATTTTTTTGGGGTCTCTTAAGTTGAATCATATGTTTCAACAAATACATCACAAAAGGCCCTGATGAGAGATGGGGAAAGGGGGGAATTAAATCTTATTTGGCTCTAGAGGAGTTGCCATTTGAAATTAGTTGAGCCAGATAGAAACTACTACAGAGGCTTGATGGTCAGAAGATAAGGAATTATCTTGAAGAATATTTGGATCCTTTGTAACAGTGTCTGAATAGAAGGGTGTGACACCTAAATTCTATCATGTAGAAATGTTGACTGGCTATCAGTATACTGACATATGCATTGAGCGCTGAACTGAAATAAGCTCTGAGAATTATAATTCTGTAGATGGCTTCTGCATAGCTTAAGTAAAGATTAACTGTCACCAAAACAGCAAGAAAAATCTTCCAATGATAATTTGATCTCAAACCCAGTTAAAATGTTTAATTATAGCCCCCATTCAGTGCCAGTAAGGTAAATTAAACTTTTGTGAGATATTTATTTATGAATGTAGCTATGCCATATTTCTTTATGTTTGTTAACATGGGTAATGCACTGATTCTAATGGACCCATTTCAGCCACTGCCCAGAAAACATTGCATTAGATGAAGTAGCAAAACTACAGTAAGATATGCACTGTCAAGCAATCACCAGATAAAAAAACACAAAACAAGAAGTTAGAGGTAGTACAAGTCTCACTGCAGCACAACATGTATGTTGAACTAAAGCATACAACTTATGCAAATTGACACATTTACAGTCATTGCCCTGTGGATCCTGACAAAGAATATGGTTAATGGTAAAATTATGAGTATTTTGCCATTATGAGTATTGATGCAATGCTTGCAATGCTGGCAGAGTATGCCAACAAATAAATAATGCTGTTTATAATCATTGTACAGTATCCGCGGTGGTGGTGCTGCGGTAGCATTGTTGCCTCACAGTAAGACACTGTCTGGTTCGATTCTCAGCTAGAGAGTCTTCTGCGTGGAGATATGCGTGAATGCACGTACCTTCGTTGAAGGTTGCGCGTCAGGGCTGGCAACTCGGCATGTAAAAATCAACTGCCATTCATTAGCGGACCGGAGTTCCGCTGTGGCGACCCCTAACCGGGAAAAGCTGAAATACACATCATAATCATTGTACATTATAATCATTGTACTGTGAAATGTACGAGGTATTAGAATAAAAGCAGTGAAAGACAATTCCTATACATGTAGCATTGTGTGTATTTATGTAATGATGACAATGCTGATAGATTATTCCAACAAGTGCTAATGATATTTATAATTATTTTACTGTGAAATCTGACAGGGAGTAGAATAAAGGCAGAGTAGGAATAGCTGACATTGTAAATATTTATTAAACAAATGAATACTTAAAGCATGAGAAACTTGGTGTGCTATGTAGAAAATTAATTAGCTTTATTGTAATATCTTCGAATGAATGCCATCTTTTAGTGATATTTGGAAAAGAATCCCATTTTAGAGGCATATAACAGAAAATTAATGTTGTTTAGATGATAAATGATATCTGACTCTCTGTAGTACCATTTCCATTTTCTGCATATCGCTAGTGATGGTATTGTGACATTTCTCGCAGTAGTCTGGATTTCAGTATGGTAAGAAATCATTTAACAGTGGTTTGTAAATGAGAGCTAGTAGCATACTATCTGGTAGTTTTTGTACTGGAAGTCAGAATGCCCACTTATGAATTACAAACTCATTATCATTAATAGCATGTTAGGGGAGGAGGGAGCAGAAAATGAAGGAGGAGATTTAGTTTAAAATAGTTTATAATTCAGAGAGGTTTACTTGGAAGCATATTCAAGGAGGGGTATATCATAGTCTAGTAGGGTTAGCAAGATGTTTTTATTTATAGTTGCTCAGTGTTTCAATGTGAAGAGGTAGGAGATTTTTTTTAATATGAAAAGGGTTGAGTTAACATTTGCTTTGATTCTTTGCAAGGATAGTCACATAGTAGAATCAACTGCCACACCAAAGTGTTTGGAAGTGGATATACTTTCAGTTGTGTTATTTTACAGGTAAATGGAGCAACCAGTGGCAGTAGTTTTTTATGTTTTGGCTGTGTGCCAAGGAGCATTAGATTAGTGTTCTTAGTATTTAGAATATGTTGTTCTCCCTGCAGCTATGAGGAGAGCTTATTAAGTGTTACTTGGAGATTGCATACAATTGATTTCTGGTCACAAGCAGAATAAAAAAATTACCAGGTCATCTGAATAACAAATTAAGTATGATTGATGGAGATCCCAAAGACAGTGGTTTTCGAAGTGACTAAAAAGAATGTGGCTTAAAAGAGAACATTGAAGGACTCATGTTTTGATATACTGAGGGGAAAATAGTATAGTTAGACTTGACTGATGGTCTTCACAGAAACTTAACTGAAGAACAAATTAACTGTCAAGGAAGCAAAACTGTGAGTAGCTAACGAGTGCAGCAGGCGATAGTGACTTATACAGTCAAAGGCATTAATGAAATCAATGAACCGAGCTCCACCAACTTTCCTATGTTAGTATATGGTCAGTGAGTGTTATCAATGCAGTAGAAGTTGTAAAAATAGGCCTGCCGTCATGGGTTTAGTAGTCTGCTTTACCTGAGGACAAGACTATTGCAACTTTAAGACATGCTGTGTGATAGGTTAAAGAGGTGTGTTGTGTATGCAGCAATCCTGTTACTGTATAGTTTGAGGAACCATGAGTAGAGACCATCAGAGACAGCAGAATAAAGACTAGAAAGGGAGACAATCAGCTGGCTTGATTTTTTTCAAGATGTTTTTGCTCCCCCTCCCCCGCCAGCCTACGATTGATCCACTCTGTTTGTTCATGAGCATACTCATTCCCTAGGAGAGCAGATCTTCTAGAGTGAGAGCCATCTGGAAGGGTATTCATCCAGGAAGGATTTTAGATGTTTTCTGCTTTTTCTGGCAAACAGACAATAAGATCTGTTTTATGAGTTACCCTAACCCCAACTCTTGGGTGGTGGCATGGGCACCTACATCACTATAGGGCCCATCTATATTTTTCTAAGAGCTTGCTTCATGCCATCACTTGACTGGCTGTCAGGGGCTACCATCACCAGCTTAGTTGGACACACTGGCTTTATCACTGCACTGGCCCTCATTTGTATGACTCAGTCCCTGCCCATCAGCAGAGATTATATCAAGGGGCATTGACTGGCCAAGACCGATTTTCTCCACCGCAGGATGGGTCTGCCCATTTTCCCTGCCACACTGACAGCCACCAGAGTTGCTACTTGAACCTGGGTCACTTGGGTCCCATTCAATGATTTATCCATTTACTCCACCAGATCAACATTGATCATCTTGCTACTTGCATAGCTAGAAATCTTTCAATAGCAGAATGGCAGTGGACATAACGTAAAGTGAGATCCTGACAAGACATAGACGCACAGGTGGCAAGATTTTGTGAAGAGCTTGCAAACTTGTAAATTCTTTTGCAAGCTAGTTTGACATGAAAGAGGAAAATAGCTATTTGTCTTTGAGTGAATATGTATGGTACTAACATCCCTCTAGAGGCATTGCTTATCTGTCAATTTGTGCTTTTATTTTCAACGTATGTGTAAGACAATGCAAGTATGACAAATGCATGTCTTTCTAACAGTGATAGACAAGGTAGGAATAAAATATATCTCCATGAAATAAAAAAAAAATGAATCAAAGTGTCATGGGCTCTAATAAAGCAATTACAAACAATTTTGTTTAAAAAAACAGAAAAATCAGTATGCCTTTTGATTTGATCATTGGCTTTATAGCATGCTACTGCAGTTCAAGGGACTGTATGAGCCTGTATATTGTATCATACATACTAATAAGGTTACTGCCTTTCCTCCTTTCCTTGGGGTTATGTTATGCAAATAGCAAATATCCTGCAATTCTCCTGCTAGAAAATAATAACTGAAGGTATTGGGAATGTGGAATTATCTAGCTGACAGATCACTAAAAAGATTATGTGATACAACTAACACTTTGCTACCAAGTAGAGAGCTAAAATGCAGTGTCCAAAGCTAACAAGCTCCTGCGATGCATCGTCCAGGGATTAGAATGTGAAAAGGGTGATAAAGGGAATGGGCAGATGGGCTACATTGTTAGTGAACTGAGAAAGTCATGATCTGGCTGCACAAGATCACAAAGAGAATATCCAGAGGAGAGAAGATTATGGATAAATGTTTCAGCATGAAGCTAAGGAAATTTTACTTCACAGAAAGGGCGGTGAATAGACTGAACAAATCACATAAGTCAGGAGATGGTGTACTTCAAGAAGTAAATTTTAAGGGGGGATGGGACAAGTGGAGAAGAGAAGCAGCCCATGATGGTAGGAAGTTGTAAGCCGTGAGCTGTGCAGAAAGGGTAGATTATACATATGATTGTTGACAAAAGTGTAGTTATACAGATTGTATTTTCATATAAGTCTTATATCACTGTCTTTGTTAGCATCTCATAGACCTTTGCATTGCACGCCCAGGTAAAGTTTGATTCTCTGCCTGTAAGTTTTGTATTAAAACAACTCCATGCTGTCAAGTATTCAAAATAATCCTCTTTGCATAATTACAAGACAGCCTATGGACCCAAGTTAAACTGTATAAAGCAATGTTTTAGGAATGTGAAGATTGCTACGTCTAGCATGTAAAAGATAAGATGTTTATAAACCAAGCTAAAACATGCCTCAAATAACCATTTGTAAAATTAAAATGAGATGGCAAAACTAAAAAAAAAAAAAAAAAAAAACAAACAAGTACAAATATGATTGTCATTGTCCATGTTGGTGTGAATGACCTGAGACGTACCTCCCTGGACTACATGAAAAGAGACATGGAAGAGCTCTCTGATCTTGTAGCCCAGGCAGGTATGACCCTAGCCCTGAGTAGCATTCTGCCATCACCCAGAATGATACCGCAGTGCAAGGACAAAAATGATTGACTTCAACAATTGGCTAAGCTACTGGTGTTATTCTAAGGGGATCCAGTATCTGTCTACTTGGGATGATATGATCGACAGACCATGATGCTTTGCCACAGATGGCCTGCACCTGTCTCCCCTGGGATTCCGGATACTGGCTAAGGTTCTTGCTGCCCCTATAGTGCCTTTTTTAGGCAGAGTTCAAATAACAAATTCTCCACCATAACAGGAACAGGCAAGCAAAAACTGAGGGTAATGCTACTCAAGGCTAGAAGTCTAAATCTCAAAATGCACTCACTCGAGGCACTCCTTAAAATGGAGAACATTGATATCTGTGCAGTGACTGAGACCTGGTTCAAGGCTCCAGAGAGCAACCCTGCACTACCAGGCTATAACTCATACCACACTTTTCGGCCATGTATCCTGGACAGAAACACCAAAGGCGGAGGTGTGTCCATATTCATTAAGGATATCCACACCTCCAGACCAGCTGCTCAGCATAATGCATCTGAGGATATCCAAGTGCAACTAACTCTGGGCAAAACTGCAGTGCAAATTGTAGCTTGCTACAGATTCCCCCCCCCCCCATGCCCCAGAATTCCTACTCCTCTTTTCTTGATGTACTGGAAAATATTAGGGTTCAACCAAACACCCTAATAATGGGTGACTTCAACTACTCCACCATTAACTGGGAAAACTACTCGTGTACCAACTCCTTAGCTCAACGCTTTTTGGAATTCATAAACTCCAATGCCCTAGATCAACTTATCCACACCCCCACCAATGGCAACAATATCCTAGACCTAGTCATTACCAACATGAGTGACCGGTGTTCCACACCTGAAGTCAACTCCTCGTTGGTCCGATCGTTGATCCGATCCGACCATAAGCTTATCACCCTTGATATCCACATCCCGCCCCCACCCCCCATTAAGGAAACCACAGTAAATAATTTCTCCAAAGCCACCTTCATGCTTCTTAAGACAGAAGTGGTGATCTTCATGACACCCATGCAGATGGACAATACAGTTACAACTGCTGAATCCTACACAAATGCACTCTATAAGCACTTACACGAGTGCATGGATCGTACTATCCCAAACACAACCAAGGCGCTATCCTCCAAAAAAAGGAAGCCAATCTGGTGGTCCCCTGCTGTAAACAAACTGTACAACAAAAGGAAGAAACTGTTGCAAAAGAGAGTAAAATCCCATGAGTAGAGGAGCTCCCTGGTCAGCCTCAGTAAGAAGCTGAGATCCCTTATAAGATCCTCCAAAGCTAGCTACGAAAACAAAATTGCCACTAAATCCAAGGACAACCACAAAGCATTCTATAGCTATGTCAAAAATCTAGATGGCAACACCAAGATCTGCTCTGAGTTACAGCACAAAGACACAAAAATTACAGAACCAACTGATATTGCCAACATCCTGGCAGATCGGTTCAGTGCTAACTTTACCCCCTCTCACCCCCTAAAGGGCCCATATCTATACAGGAAGAATGCAGAGTCCCTGTAATCACAACTATGCAGGTAAAAGCTGCACTCTCTAAAGCCAAAAATACAGCATCCATGGGACCGGACAACATCCCAGGCTGCGTTTTACACGAACTTCAGAACGAACTGGCTCCCCACTTAAGCACCATGTTCAATAATAGCCTTGCATCAGGCTTTGTGCCCACTGAATGGCACACAGCAACAGTTATCCCACTCCACAAAGGGGGAGCCACCACTGATCCCAGGAACTATCAACCTATTAGCCTGATGAGCCTGGTCTGCAAGGCCATGTAACGTATCATCATGGAACTCATAAACAAAGACATTGATAACCTCCAAATTCTGGATCCCACCCAGTTCGGGTTTGCGAAAGGCAGATCATACCTCCTGAACCTGATCGACTTCTTTGAGGCAGTCACCAAAGCTGTGGATGAGGGTAAGGTAGTTCACACAGACTATCTTGACCTCGCCAAGGCTTTTGACAGCATCCCCCATTCTGGAACTATAGCTAAACTAACTAAACTAGGTATAAATCCCTACGTCACAAGATGGGTTGCCAACTGACAGAACCCACACTGTAAAAGTTGCAGACTCCAAATCTGACCTCAGAGCAGTGACAAGTGGAGTACCACAGGTCCTGGGAACTCTCCTGTTTGGTATCTACTTCTCTGACGTACAGGCTAACACAGATGCCTCTGGCTAATGAAGTTCGCAAATGACTGCAAACTAGGAGCCATTGTCAAGTCCCCAAATGATGTGGACATCCTACAGAAGGGCCTCACTGAGACAGATTCCTGGTGTCAGAGCCATGGCCTCAAGCTCAATGCCAAAAAGTGCAGTGTCATCCCCTTTGGTAAAAACTCTGTACCCATGAACTACCACATAGGCAGCAATCTACTTAACACCGAATGCGTGATAAGAGACCTTGGGACCCAGGTGGACAGTAGTCTCTCCTTTGATAGTCACATCGCCACAATAGTCAGGAAGTCCTTCTATGTGGCACACCTCATCATAAAAGGGTTCTCATCCAGGAAAAAAGTGGTCATTGTTCCCCTCTACTCATCACTCATTAGACCCATTATAGAGTACAACGCCCCTTTTGGAATGTACCTCACAAGACATCTGCAGCAGCTGGAAAGGCCACAGAAGTACCTCACAAAGAGGATTACTGGCCTCAAACACATGCCCTACACTGACCGCCTCAAAAAACTCCAGCTTTACTCCGTAGCATATCGCCTACTCCGAGGTGATCTCTGCCTAACATATAAAGCTAGGTCAAACCCAGAGCTGTTGGACATGCTACACCTAAAGAAATCCCAATTACTCTGAGCTACACACTCTAGGGACCTAAACCTTGTCACCACAATAAACAGGACACGCTGGAGGGATAGATTCTAGTCCCAGAGACTTCATATACTCTGGAACAAGCTACCCATCTATGTCAGGCAAAGTTCTTCATTAACAATCTTCAAGAAAAAGCTTGATGAGTGGATGGGAAATAGGAAACACACCCCAGGGATCACTTCTGTGTCTCTGCTGGACAGTGGCACAGGAAAATAACTTTCTTGGGTGGCGTAAGCTATGGAACCTTGCTGGCTAGGCTTACGTAGGCCCTTGGGCCGATAGCCTAGTACCTACCTATGAACCTGTGAACCTATACCCTCTGAGTACATATTGCAAAGATTTGCAAAAATGTTTGAAGCCATCAAGTATGATATTTCTTCATGGATATTACCAGCACCAAGTCATCATTTTACTGTCTAATAACTGATGGACTGATTGTTAGTTAATTAGTAACAGTCTGCATAGCATATTTATTCAAAGATATAACATATACTTCAACAAATCAGAAGAAAAGGAGGTTGTGATAATTTCTTTTTTGCCATACTTTTCATTTAAATATACATTTGGTTTGCTTACTTTTTCTGTTTATGCTCATTTTCATTTTTATGGCTGGTTTCACTGGTTTTTATAGTTTATATATTTTTCTACATTTTCTTCCACTATTTTATGGATTGTAGGGCCTCAGAAGGCAGTTTTGTAAGATAATTTATTTTTATAAGTTAAGAACAAGAAACGTCATGTGTCCATTAGCATGATTTGTGCCACTGAACCCAGCTGGCTTATTTTTGCATTGATCCCAGTGATGCTTGTTAGTGGTTGTTGATGTGGAGTTGCCTAATATTATTATCACTGAAGGAAAAAGCATTGCCCAAAGCTCAGGAGGTAACCGATTGTAAGTTTTACATCTTTTTGTGTCATGAACAAGGTGTCACTTTCATTTTAATAGTGGAACTGCATTCCAATGATTGATTCAGGGAAACTTTCTTATGTTGTCCTGTGTAGTATACCGCAATCTGATAATTTCCCTTGTAATAAGCATAAAGCTGGAGATCTTACAAACCACACAATGAGAGCTTCAAATTTAGTTTAAAATGTATTTTATTCATGATAAGTCAACAGACAGCTGAGTGTTCCAGACAGCTGAGTGTTCTCAAACCATTGTTGCTCCTTTTTAAGACTACTACCAACCATAGGTTATTCATATTTATATAAGAAAAGCTATCATTCTCATGAATACATAAACAGAGGTGCTACTTTTAATTTTCTTAATGACACACTGATACTATGAAATGTATAAATCATGACATGTATACATCAAAAAAATGTATTTTGCTTCTTTCTACTTCATTTTGCTGCTTGTGCTTAGGTGTTCAACTGCATTTAGTCTGCCGCATTTGTTACTGCTTGTCGGCAGGCTGATTAAATTGATGACAGTATTCTACTGAATTGCTGCTTTATTTGAGCTGTTTTTTACTGTTGTGATTGTGAGCTAATTTATCACATTTGCACTGCTTTAAAGCAATTTAGTGATTAACTGTATTTCTTTGCTATTTACTGCAGTTCATTACTGTTTAACTACATTTTATTGTATTTCATTGCTGTTTAACTTATTTTTCATACTATGAGTTCTGTTTTTGTCCGTAAGTGGTTAATGTGTGCTTTTTTGTGAATTTTACTGTGTTCTTACCATTAAATTGAGTAGCATAGTCTGGATACAAGTTTTGCTGCATCCAGAGCTCTTTTATTTTGCCTTCTGTGTTTCTGGCAGCCATCTTGTGCTGGCAGGAGCCTATCTCCTTGTTAGTGAGAATAGCAGGGCTGTCTGGACCTTCTGGCACAAGCTAGTAAAGAAAGCAGGGACTAGGAGGATTGGCTAGATTTCTGTGTTACTAGAATCTTCTATTTTTGTGGTATTTAAACCCTGCGTTTGAGCTAGTTTGGGCTTGTTTGCATGTCACACACTGCAGCTGCACTATTTTTAACCCACTGTGAAGTAAATCCAGCTACAAATTTTCCCTTATTAGTACTTGTGTGATCACCTACTAGTATTCCTCTTAGGCCTTCCACCCTTTACCCCATTAGCTCTCTCCGGCCTCACTCCCTCAGATTCTGACAAATGTGGATGGACAATTTATCATGGTTTCTCCTGCCAGTCTGGTTGATATGCGCATCCTGAGATAGTATAGCAACTGACTCATGTACATGGACAACCCTCTACTGCCACTACCTAGGGACACCAATATATGAGAGATGTAATTACATTAAGAACCTAGAGTCTATGCTTTCTCACTCACAAGCCAGTATATCTGGCATTGAGAAGGTTGTCAACACAAGCACCACACCTCAAACACCACCCACATCTACACAACACACACCCACATATGTGGAGCTCCTCAACCAAAACATACCCAAACAAGAGAGACCTCCAAGGCAAAAACACATACAAACTCCACTGCCCACCACACCACACACCACACATAGTCCACACAACTGTGTCTCACAGCCACTAAGGCCTAAACATAAACCCAACATATTAGTCCTAGGAGACTCTGTTGTAAGACACAGAGATGTGCCTCTCACCAGGCTGGATAAGGAGAAAGTCATGATAACTTGTTTGTCAAGTGCCAGAATCCGGTATATCACCCATGCACTCAAGTCTTTAAACAACAGGTACTGTTATGACTCTGTCGTTGTCCATGTTGGCATGAATGACTTGAGATGCACCTTCCTAGACAATATGAAGAGACACATGATCGAGCACGCTGAATATATGCCCCAGACAGGTATGTTCCTAGCCTTAAGCAACATTCTACCATCACCCAGAATGATGCCTCAATACAAACAGAAAATGATTGACTTTAACAATTGGCTTAGTTTCTGGTGTCATTCCAAGGGGATCTGGTACCTGACAGCCTGGGAAGACATGATCAACAGACCACAATGCTTTGCCAGAGATTGCCTGCATTTGTCTCCCTTGTGCTTCAGGCTTCTGGCAAAAGCTCTTGCTTCCCCCATAGTGCCTTTTCTAGGCAATGCCATAAGGTAAAAAATACTTACATGAACATTTCATCAAAATGCAAATTAAAGGTCATGCTGCTAAACATAAAACTGCACTCATTGCAAGCATTCTTAACCCTGGTAGATGCTGACATTTGTGCAGTCACAGAAACCTGGTTGAAAGCTGTGGATAGTACCCCAGCCATAACAGGTTACTCATCCTATCATTCATTGAGACCCCAAGCCATGGGCAGCAAAGCAAAATTAGGTGGAGTTGCAATATATATTAAAGACATACACATCTACAGGCTGGTCAAACAGTATAATGCACAGGAGACATTCCAGGTGCAGTTAACCATTGACAAGACCCCTATTCAAATCATAGCAAGCTACAGACCCCCAACAGTGACTCAAGATGCCTACTCCACCTATCAGGACCTCTTTTAATCTATCAAGATTCAACCCTTTACCCAGATTCTGGGCCAAGTTAACTATCCAACCATAGACTGGAAGAACTATTCATGCCAAAACACAAATTCCCAGAGATTTCTTGATTTTGTCAATGCAAATGCCTTGGACCAGCTGGTTGACACCCCCACAAGAGGTGATAATATCTTGGACTCGGTATTATCCATCATGAGTAACCACTGCAACATCCCTGCAGTGTCATCCTCCCTGGTAAGATCCAACCACAAAGTGGTCACTTTCAAAATCACCATCTCCACTGACCCCCCCCAACTAGGGTCAAACAAAAACACTTCTTCAAAGCTGATAACCTCCTGAAGAAAGGTATAAAAAGCTTCACAACCCCCTCCCTTCCATAGGAACTGGCATATATGTCCAAGCCTACACCAAAGTACTATACAAGCATGTATGTTGTTACATGGAATCAGGAATACCCGAAAGGACAAAATCATTCTCCTCAAGGATGAGTAAACCTGTCTGGTGGACATCTGCAATAAATAAACTCTATAATCAAAAGAAAACATTGTTGTCCAGGACACAGAAAGAGCAGGTACCTAATTGGAAGCAATCTTTCCTTAGCCTGAACAAGCAACTAAGAGCACTAGTGAAATCATCCAAAGCAAACTTCGAGGCAAACTGGCCACATCTATTAAAGACAATCATAAGGCCTTCTTCACATATGTCTGCAAGCACTCAGATCTCCTCAGAACTGGTGGTCAAGGACACCACGTGCACAAATGCCTTAGATGTAGCCAACCTGCTGGTAGACATGTTCAGTAAAAACATCACCCCGATGTCCCCCCATCAGTAAATTAGTACATCACCAGTACTTGCCCCCCCTTATCTTTAGGGAGCAAGTCATCACTGCCTTCTCAAAGACAAAAAGTACAGCCTCCATGGGACCTGATAACATCCTAGGCTGCATCCTACATGAATGCAGGCAGGAACTTGCAGCACCATTAGGCACCCTATTCAACCAAATTCTGAGTACTGGCTTTGACCCAGCCAAGTGAAGGACAGCCAGTGTCATCCATTTGCACAAAAGTGCAGTGTCCACCGATCCAAGAAATTATAGACTCATCAGCCTATTAAGGTGATCTGCAAGGGCATGGGACATGTTATCACGGACCTCATTAACAAGGACATTGGCAAGCTCCAAACCTTCAATCCCACACATTTTCTTTCATCAAGGGGAGGCCATGCCTATTAGATTTGGTTGACTTCTTTGAGATAGTCACCAAAGCCATGGATGAGGGGAAGACAGTGCACACTGCCTACCTTGACCTGGCCAAAGCCTTTGCTACTATTCCCCACTTGGGTATAATAGATAAACTGTCTCAACTAGGCATCAATCCGTATGTTACCAGATGGGTAACAGACTGGCTCACTGATAGAACCCACCTTATCAAAATAGGGGAAGCCACCTCAAGCAGTAGACCCATAACAAGTGGTGTACTCCAGGGATTGGTCTTGGGGCCTCTGTTGTTTGGGATATACTTTTCTGAGGTGCAGATTAAAACCAGTGGGCTATGGCTGACTAAGTTTGCAGATGAGTGTAAGTTAGGTGCTGTCATCAATTCCCATAGTGATGTGGACATCTTCCAAGAGGGTCTCACCCAAACAAATGACTTGTGCTAGAAACATGGCCTCAAACTGAATGCCAAAATATGCATCATCATCACCTTTGGGGAGAGTGATGTCCCCAGAAATTATCACATTAATAACAAGCTCTTAAGCATGCAATTAGTTGTGAGGGATGTGGGCACCCAGGTTGATAGCAAACTGACTTTTGACCACCATATTGCCTCCATTGTATGAAAAGTTTACTATATGACCCACCTCATTAGTCAGGGTATCTCATCCAGGGACAAAGAGGTCAAAACATCCCTCTATTTTTCCCTTATAAGACTGATTACTGAGTACAGTGCCCCTTTCAGCATATACCTTGCAAAGCACTTGCAGCATCTGGAGAAACCATAGGGGTTCCTCACCAGGAGAATCCAGGACCTCAAACATCTACCCTACATCTGTCCCTCTTATACAGATTCCTCATTGGTGACCTCTGTCTGACATAAAAAGCAATCTTAGACCCCACCTTGATGGGACTGCTGCATATTCATAAGTCAGGCTCCACTCAAATAACCCACACTCGTAACCTCAACCTGGTCTGTGACATCAACAGGATTTTTGGAGGGACAGATTTATGTCCCAGAGACTCTCACTTCTGTGGAATAGACTCCCTCTCCCTGTCAAGTAGAGTACCTCATTAAACCTTTTTATATGCAACTTGGATAACTGGATGGGGAACAAAAACTGCACCCCTGGGATTTCACCTGTGTCTTTGTTGGACACAGATCCCTGAGTTTGAGTCCAGCTTCTTCAGCTTCAGATCTGAGGTCTGTCATCCACAGATCTTCAGATCAGGCTCTCAGATCCAAGACGCCACTAGGCCGGAAGACTTTGGATCTGAATAAGAGCAGACAGTCCCTGGATCTGACTAGTTTTTCAGATCCAATTAGTACAGCTCCCACGTCCTCGGACTCCATCAGATTGTCGGATCTGACCATAGCGTTGGATCCTCTGGTTTCAGAGGGTTCTACTCCTGGATGCTCCAGGACCGAGTTGGATCTGAGATGTCTGAGCTGCTCTCCTGCTCAGAGCCACAGGGCTTCAGGATCCAAGGCTGGATTCCCAGCTAGATCTGCCACTCCTCAGCTTTGTCCAGGGTGTCCAGAAGTCTCCTTCCCTCAGACATGGATAGGATGATGATTACTTTCCTTAAAGCCCAAATCAAGTTGGGCCTGCTGTCTTCCCCAGCCCATGCAGCTAGGGGACCCTCCCCATCCACAGGTCTCCACTCTCTTCTTCTGATCCATAAGGAATTGGAATGTGAGAACTCTGCGATTCGCAGTGAGAGGCCAATGGTGTCAGGAATCTCTCCCTTCTCAACACTGTCAGGGTCTCTGGCCAGCTCTATTCCACAGCCCTCAGACCAGATTGGGCCTTGAATCCAAGTGGCCAGTGCTGGTTCCCCGGGGATGGGTTCAGGCTTGGATTTTTCAGACCACCCCCTTCCCTTGGGGGCCTCAGTACTGGACAGCTTGGGGCCAATATCGTCCAGAGGCTTTGGTGTTGTGTCAGCATCTCTTCTCCCTTCTCATGTGGCCCTAGGCACTGGGGATGGGGGAGGGGCTTCATCCAGTCCGTTGGCCTTCTGGGTGGTAGAGAGGACCTTCTCCAATTTGGCAGCTCCCTCTCCTTCTTCTGAAGGTCCTCCCCAGCCTTTCTCATGTTTGCATACTGAGGACTCCTCATCCATCCAGAGTCATCCCCTTGTGAATGCCTTCAGTCAGGTATTGCCCCACTTAGTGTACCCGTATCTTCCGAGCCTTCCCCTGAGCACACCACTGAGGAGCACCCTTGGAAGAGAACATGTAAGAGGAGGCACTTGGACTCCCCCAAGAGAGTTCTTCACTGAAGACAAGGATTTTAATGAGGGGGAAGTGTCCCCCCAGACTTTTGCCTGAGAAGGTATCCTTCAGGGACATCCTGGAAGTCCTCAAACAGAGAGACTGATTGTCTTCCTTTTCTCTATCTTCATAGGAGTCCCTGTTTCTGAAGGCATTTCAAATGGGCTCATCTTCTACCTGGGTTCCCCCCCTGCTAATGAACTTGTGAACCTCATTGCCAACAGGGCATGGAAGGACCTGGACATGATGGAGCCTGTGCCCAAGAAAGCAGATAAGTTCCTCAATCCCCCTCTGGACAGGTCATTTTGGAGCAAAGTGGTCCCTGTTGAAGCCATTGTGGTGGCCACTGTTACCAAGAAGGGCTAGCTGGTCCATTCCCCTGAACAGGGAGTTCCAGGCAATTGTTTGCTTTGGAAACATGTGTTTGCCTCAGCTACTTTTGGTCTGAGAGCAACCAATTACTTGGCCCACATTATCTGGTTTCAAAGGGATTTGGTTTCGCAGCTTACCACTTCCCTGTCAGAGTTGTTGCCTCAAGAGAGTTTCAAGCAAGTCTCTCTGAGAGTCTCCACTCTCATTTCCCTAGCGAATGCATGGATGAGGTTGATCTCCAATACTGCGGAGGCCTCCTGTTGAGTGGCAGGCACAGGTATTTCTATCAGGTGTAATGCTTGGCTTCACCTTTGTGGGTTTGCAAAACCCTTTAAGGCATCCTTTACTAACACCCCTTTTGATGGTTCCACTTTGTTTGGAGTATCTGTGAGAGAGACCTTACCTGCAGTGAGCAGGAAGGCAAGACTCTTTTCCACAGTAGGAACCAACTTTTCTACCCATGGAGGTCCTTTTCTAAGACCCAGAGAGATGGTAAGAAGCTTTGGTCCCAGAGGACTCAGTCTTCCTTTCAGGATGCTCCCCAGGAATCCTCTTCTACAGCCTGGGCAGGGGATTCAACAGTAGATGCCTCCCTAGAGGTAGAGGGGGTCTGCAAAATCAGGGATCTCGGGAACCCTTCTCGGAGAAACCCTTCCAGTGCTCCTGATGCATTGTCTGACTGTCCTACCCTGGAGGCAGTCGGAGGTTGTCTCTCCCTCCACACACTAGCCTGGGCAAGTCTCACTTCTGATCAGTGGGTGCTAAAAATTATTTCCTGGGATTACTCCATTCCCTTTTCCCAGCCCCCTCCAACTCAAAGATCTCTCCCAGATGTTTCACTCTAACAAAGGGAGTTGGCCTATCTTGAGGGGCAAGACTTCCTTAGAAAAAGGCCATTAATCAGGTCCCGATAGGACAGCGAAGGTCTGGAACTTACTATCACTTCTTTTTGGTGCCAAAAAAGACCGGGGACCTGGGGATCTGCGTCAGATTCTGGGCCTCAGTGAACTAAACCTTTCTGTCAAGACGTCCAATTTCCAGATGATCACTTTTCAGTCTATTCTTCCCCTCTTGTGCAAAGATGATTGGATGTGATTAGTGGATCTCAAGGATGCATACTATCATATAAAGATTGACAGACACTCCTGGAGGCATTTACGCTTTTGGCTAGGGGCCAATCATTATCAGTTCAGAGCCCTGCCCTTTGGGCTCACCACAACCCCCCAGGCTATTTACCAAATGTATGGCAGTGGTGGCAGCTAATCTCTGACTGCATGGTTTCCAGGTTTTTCTGTATCTGAATGATTGGTTCTCATGGTTTTCAAGAGGCATCGACTAACACTGGTGACCAGATATGTCCTCAACCTTTTCCAGCACCTAGGGATCACAGTGAACCTGCCCAAGTCGAATCTAGTTCCCAGCCAAAATCTGGAATTCATTGGACCACAGTTGGACATGATATCAGGGACTGCAGCATTGCCTCCCAGCAGGGTCCATTTGATTCAGGATCAAGTTTCCCTCTTGTTGAATGTAACATGCCCACCTGTTCATCTGATTCTCAAAGCACTAGTCTCTGTGGCAGCTGCCATTCAGTTGGTGCCTCTCACCAGGTATCATATGCGAGTTCTCCAATGGACCGTGGCAGTCCAGTGGTCTAGTCTGTCTCAGCCCATGTCTATGGCAATAAAATTGATGCAGGTTGTGAAGACTGGGGAAAGATGGGGGAAGGCTGCCAGCCTAGTCAAATAGAATTTGATACATAATTCTATCATTTGTATAAATAAATGTAAAATACAGGCTTGCGTTCTTAAATGAAAGAAAACACTGTAAAATGTGAACTTCAAGATTGTTGCAACATTGCCATCTGCTGTAAGGAAAATCAAGCCATGCATTTTACATGTCCTTTGAAGTTACAATTATCTAAATGGTGGTGCCGAAGTGGCTAGCTGAACACATTCTTTCTATTGTCTTAACTTAAGGAATAACTGCTGGAGTGTACATGTGAAATTACTTTTATTGTTGTAGTTTCCTGAGCAGGTGTTAGCTTGCTAAATAATACAGTTTGTTTGCCCGTGAACCCCAGACTAAGTGTCAAAATGATGTAATGTGAATACTAGGAAAACCTAAGTGTCAAAATGATGTAATTTGGGAGGGCCTTAGCAGAGCTGTTTGTTAGTGTTTTAAAAACTATTGTTTAGTGAGAGACTGAAAGCATTTTGTCTTGGACCATCAACTTCAGCACTGCTTATGCTCTTTATGTATGTAAGTAGGATTATAGCACCGTGTTTTCTCTTAAGAATCTCTAAAGATTAGAAAGTTAGATTAAGTGTTTTTCTTTGACATCAGACCTGTCCTACTGTATTGTTTTAAGTTTCTGTGTGATCTCTGAACTCTTAGATATCTCTGTGATGTAGTAGTATCGCCCTGTGTTTTAATTATTTATTATTCAATATTTTAAAAACCTTTACCTGTGGCTGGTTTGTGTAGAGATAATAGGCTGTAGAGTACATTGCATATTTCTAGAGGTTATCGTAATAAGCCACTCTAATAAGCCTTAAACTGAATAGTCACATTACCAATTGGATAATAATATTGCACAGTAATAATTGGACACCCTTTCAAGGGTCTTTGGGTAGCTGATAATTATTAAGCTGGTGGTGGCAGAAATTACTACCGTATAGTCTGGGTAAAGGCACACAGCTAGAGAAACTGTGTCAGCCTTTCCCAGGAGTGTCTATGAAGTTGCATAAACACTTATCTCAAAGTGTGGGTGTGTGTCAGCTACCTGGGCAGGGACACGAAGCACTGGTTGGACAGAGAGGGTACTGGAGGTTAGCTTGCCAGCTAGGCTGAGATCTGGACCCTATAGCTGTGCCAGTGGGGAGTCTTATTGGGGACATGGAGAGCAAGGGAGCAACCAGCCCCAGACTGACTGTGATCTCTGTGTGCACTTAAGGGAAATTGTATTTTACTGTGTGTATTAGTTATCCTTTCCTCTTCAATGAGATGACCTCCCTGGTGTTAGTGGTGAGGATTGAGGCTCCTTGATTGCTGGGCCAGGACATGGTCATCCCAAGTGGTGGCAGTGGTTGGGATAAGATATCCTCACATAGTGTTGGGCAGCATTGGGATCTACTTCACATACTCATTGGCTTATAGTGGTGTGGGTAGAGTGAATCCTGTAGCTTATGTACAGTGATTTCTGGAAGTGTTTTGTACTCTAAATCAGCCATGCAGTGTATACTCAGAGTTCAGATCACAATTGTTTTATTTCTTTTGTTAGCTTAGTTAGTCAGGGTGAGCAGGCAGCATGTCAGCACATGAGTATGGAAAGCTGACAAGGAGCCAGCTGGTGGAGATGTGCCAGGCTAGGGGACTGGTGCATGGAAACCTGACTAAGGCAGACCTGATTGCAGCCTTGGTTACAGCTGCATCAGAAAACAGCATCCAGGAGGACAATCAGACTGACAGTGGACATACAATATCCTCAGAGAATGGACAGCTCAACCTTTCTGGGAAGGACAATCAGACTGGCAGTGGAGATACAATATCCTCGGGGAATGGACAGCTCAACCTTTCTGCAGTGGACTTAAAAATCCAGCTGGAACTAAAGGGACTTGAGTTGGAGGCCAGGCATTTGGAGATGGAAGCTGAAGAAAAGGAGCATCAGTGGAAGCATGAGAGGGAAATGCTGACTCTTCACCAGAGTCATGGATGTAATGGGGAAGGGAGTAACTGGACCCCAGAAGCACAACCCAACAGGTCAGTAAATTTCTTCTACAATTTAAAGAAAGGGATAATTTTGATAGTTTCATTCACATGTTTAAAAGGGTATGCAAACAGTATAGTGTTGACCAAAGCCTCTGGGTATGGTTCCTGACCCCCTTACTCCATGGGAAAGCTGTAACTTGTCTGTTTTGATTATACTGCTGTAAAAAATGTCTGTTACAATGTTTTAAGCTAACACCTGAAATGTATAGGAAAAACTTTCGTGAGCATAGACGCAAGGCAGATGAAAATGCATGTGAATATGTTGTTGAACTGAGCACTTATTTTCATAGCTGGGTGAGTGGATGTCAGGTCACCACTTTTGAAGGGCTGGCAGACCTTTTGGTGAGGGAACAAGCCCTTAGCACTTTGCTTGAGGACATGAGGATCTGGTTAGCTGATAGGCATTGTGCTACTTCAGATGAGTTGGGGAAGAAGGGAGACCTATACAGGCCAGCAGGGCAGCCCTGCACAGTTTAAAGGAACCCATGGTGGGCAGCACAGACTGCCACAACAGAATCTGCCAGTAGCAGGGGAAGCCACTAGTCCATGTACACGTCCAGGAGCTAGAGTTAAATGTTTTGAATGCAACCAGTGGGACCATGTGGCATACAGGTGTCCACAGAGGCAAGGTGGGGAACCAAAGGTGAGGGAGCCAGTAAATGGGAAAGACAAAATGTCAGCAGTAGGTTGTCTTGAGACAACAGGGGTATGAAACTACCATCCTGCAGATGTCCTGAGAGGGAAGAATTTGGATGAGGTTTTACCATGCACTTATGCAGTTATACGCAGTGAGGCTAGGAGACAAGCATGTGGGTCTGGTAGCCTGGGGGAGACCCAGACAGGCTGCATACTTGCAGCCAGGACTGGTGAGGTGGTCACTTCAGGGAGTGAGCTACTCTGTAGCAGTGAGACTGAATGTGAGCCACAGCTGCTTGTTGGTACTAATGTTCCCTTGGACAGGGTAACTGCAAGGGTAGAGGTGAGTAGTAGTACCCAGGCTAACAGTGAGGCACCACTGTCAGAAGGATGCCAGACTTCTTGTGGAAGGGGAGCTGGGAAGGGTTACAAGGGGGAAGTTGAGACAGGCTCAGCTCTCAGACCCGACATTGCAAGACCTGAGGCAGGTAGCTAGGGAGGCACCTGATTCTCAAGGGAAGGTGGAATCTATGTACTGGGACAAAGGGTTACTATACAGAGAGTGGATCCCTGAGGGAGGGCTAGAAGGTGAGAGAGTACAGCAGTTGGAAGTGCCTAGAGCTTACCATCTGGCGCTTCTAGCCATAGCCCAT
Organism: Protopterus annectens; assembly: GCF_019279795.1. Lineage (NCBI taxonomy): Eukaryota > Metazoa > Chordata > Ceratodontiformes > Protopteridae > Protopterus > Protopterus annectens. The sequence continues at coordinate 874,461,024 of NC_056745.1, read as the reverse complement.
GATATTCCCTTTGCGGGTCATATGGGCATAAAACGTACAAAGAGGCATATTATGCAAAACTTCTGTTGGCCTGAAATTTCCAGAGATGTAACAGGGTACTGCAGGACCTGTGAGCAGTGCCAAAATGTAGGCAAGGCAGGAGACAAGGTGAGAGCTCCTATGATGCCTTTGCCTGTGATTGAGGAGCCATTTCAGAGGGTAGCTATGGATATTGTGGGTCCTCTGAGTACCCCAAGTTCCACAGGGAAAAAGTATATCCTAGTGGTAGTGGATTATGCTACACGATACCCTGAGGCAGTGGCTTTGTCCTCCATTGAGGTAGAGAAGGATGGCAGCACCAGGTTCTGTGTGGATTACAGGAAATTAAATAGTCACACAGAGTCAGATGCTTACCCCATGCCTCGGACAGATGAGGCCCTAGAGCAGCTGGGTGGGGCTAAGTATCTTACAACCATTGATCTTACCAAGGGTTACTGGCAGGTGCCCTTGACTCCCAGTGCTAGAGGGAAGTCAGCCTTTGTGACTCCTTTTGGCTTGTATGAGTTCACAAAGATGCCCTTTGGGATGAAAAATGCCCCAGCGACTTTCCAGAGGCTGATGGATAGTATCCTAGCAGGAGCAGGAGGGTTTGCCTTTGCTTACCTAGATGATATTGCCATCTACAGCCATTCCTGGTCAGAGCACCTTCATCATGTCAGGGAGGTGCTGGGCAGACTACAGAGGGCAGGCTTGACCATTAAACCAAGCAAATGTCAGGTGGGTATGGCAGAGGTCTTCTACCTAGGACATAGAGTGGGGAGTGGTAAGATAAAGCCTGAACCTGCCAAAGTGGAAGCTATTCAGGCATGGCCTGCACCTGTTACTAAAAAGCAGGTGAAGGCATTCTTAGGGACAGCAGGGTACTACAGAAAGTCCGTCCCTAGTTATAGTACAATAGCTGCTCCCCTCACAGACCTGACAAGGAAGAACAGGCCAGATAAGGTAGTGTGGACCCTAGCATGTGAGCAGGCCTTTCAGAACCTTAAAGAAGCTTTGGGAGGACCCCCTGTGTTAGCCAGTCCAGATTACAACAAAGAATTTGTTGTGCAGGTGGATGCTTCAAACCATGGGGTGGGGGCTGTACTTAGCCAGATTTATTCAGAGGGGGAAGAGCACCCAGTGATTTATCTCAGTTATAGGCTCCAACCCAGGGAGGAATGCTATGCAGCTGTAGAAAAAGAATGTCTAGCCATAGTGTGGGCATTGCAGAAACTTCAGCCCTATCTGTATGGAAGAAAATTCACTGTAATGACAGATCACAACCCTCTAACATGGTTAAACAGAGCCAGTCAGCAAAATGCCAAATTGCTAAGATAGAGCCTGGAGTTGCAAGCATATGAGATGTCAGTGCAGCACCACAGTGGGAGTAGCAATGACAATGTAGATGGGCTGTCAAGACAGGGAATGGGGTGAGGTACACCCAGATAGACCTAAACTTCTCAAGCGGCATTTCTTAAGGGTCACTTGAAAAACTAGATTGAGTTCTCCAGGTGGGAAGAGATGTGAAGATTGGGGAAAGATGGGCGAAGTCTGCCAGTCTCGTCAGATAGAATTTGATACATAATCCTGTCATTTGTGTAAATAAATGTAAAATACAGGCTTGTGTTCTTAAATGAAAGAAAACACTGTAAAATGTGAACTTCAGGATTGTTGCAACATTGCCATCTGCTGTAAGGAAAATCAAGCTAAGCATTTTAAATGTTCTTTGAAGTTACACTTATCTAAATGATGGTGCCAAAGTGGCTAGATGAACACATTCTTTCTATTGTCTTAACTTAAGGAATGACTGACTGCTGGAGTGTTCATGTGAAATGTCTTTTATTGTTGTAGTTTCCTAAGCAGGTGTTAGCTTGCTAAATAATGCAGTTTATTTGCCTGGGAACTCCAGACTAAGTGTCAAAATAATGTAATGTGAATACTGGGAAAACCTAAGTGTCATAATGATGTAATTTGGGAGGGCCTTAGCAGAGCTGTTTGTTAGTGTTTTAAAAACTATTGTTCAGTGAGACTGAAAGCATTTTATCTTTGACCATCAACCTCAGCACTGCTTATGCTCTTTATGTCTGTAAGTAGGATTATAGCACTGTGTTTTCTCTTAAGAACAGCTAAAAATTAGAAAGTTAGATTAAGTGTTTTTCTTTGACATCAGACCTGTCCTACTGTATTGTTTTAAGTTTCTGTATGATCTCTGAACTCTTAGATATCTCTGTGATGTAGTAGTATTGTCTTGTGTTTTAATTATTTATTATTAAATATTTTAAAAACCTTTACTTGTGGCTGGTATGTGTAGAGATATTAGGCTCTAGAGTACATTGCATATTTCTAGAGGTTATCATAATAAGCCACTCTAATAAGCCTTAGACTGAATAGTCACATTACCAATTGGATAATAATATTGCACAGTAATAATTGGACACCCTTTTTAGGGTCTTTGGGTAGCTAATAATTATTAAGCTGGTGGTGGCAGAAATTACTACCATATAGTCTGGATAAAGGGGCACAGCTAGAGAATCTGTGTCAGCCTTTCCCAGGAGTGTCTGTGAAGTTGTAAATTCCTCACATCTCCCCCCGTATATTAGGAGTAATTACTTGCATAACCATAAATCTAAAGCTATGTTGTTTATTGGTCTCCAGGACATGTTTAGACAGGGCAATGATATTTGATTTAGTAAGGACATGATATATGTGTTCTCTCACCCTGTCTCTCAACCTCCTATCTGTCTTTCCAACGTAAAACGCAGTACTGAGTGTGCAACAGGCCAAATAGATAACATGTTCAGTTAAACAATCTGCCATAACATTAAACTCAAAATGTTGGTGGGTCACTGGGTGAATAAACAGAGAACTACTATCCATATACATGCAAAAATTACATCTGTTGCATGGTAAAGTACATTGCTGTGTAGTATCATTCTGTGTAGTGTTCAGGGCCCTTGGATTGCATAGTAATTTCTGTAAATTCATTTTATTCTTACATAGGAATCGTGGTTGGTCTCCTACAATTTCCCTAATATTGGGATCAACTGTTAGGACTCCCCAATTCCTAAAAATAATATCTCTGATGTCATTTATATTTTGTGTGTAATACAGGGATACCTTCATTTTCAAGGTCAGTTGTCCCTGCATAATCAATTGTCCCTCCATCAGAAAAATAGGGACAGGTGCTGCCTTCCCTCATCAGGTCTACTCCTTTAAACAGGAGACAAAAACGGAAAGTTTCAAGGGAAGAAACTTTCTGTTTTTGTCTCCCCCTTCTCATAGATTTATAGAATATATAGGGCCAACACTGAAGAAAATGTGGGAACGAGTAACTCCACATTAGTTTGGAACATTTCCCATAGACCCTTAACTCAAGATAAAATAGAAGTTCTAGATAAAGGGTTGTCCTTTATACCATCAATGAAAAGTGATCTTACAGATACAATTTTAGATATAAAATTATTTAGTCGAAATGTATAATTGAAATTGGAGTTTGGTAATCAATTGGTGGAGATGGAAGGCCCCAGTTTTTGTAAACCCAGTTTATATGTACCTAATCTTCACCCTCTTTTAGATTCTTTTACCAGGATGGTAGAAGAAGACGTACACAAGATGAATAATACAAATTGTCCTAAGAGAAGGAATGGTAATTTGTCTATTAAACATAGAGTAGCATTAAATAGACTCAGAAATGATAATACTATAATTATCAGACCCACTGATAAGGGCAGACCAGTAGTTGTGATGGACAAGAGAGAGTACTGTGAAGAGATGGTTTGTATGTTGAGTGAAGACAGGTTTTATTCGGTAATACAAATGCATGAAGTAGAGACTTGTGTCCTAAGGCTATTAGATATGTTAGAAGACCTGATGAAAAGTGGTACTATTACTTTAGACTTAAGTTCTTAAAAGTTGATAATTCGTTGATACCTACTATACAAGGACTTCCGAAAGTACATAAGGACCCCATGCATCCCCCTATGAGACCTATTATGGCGGGTAGGGGTTGGGTCACTGAACCCATGTCTTTGTACCTCGAGAAGTTTTTGAGATCAGTAGTGGATAATAACACACATATATTAAGGGATACTCAACAGTTTTTGTTGGATTTGTATACCCAGATAACAGTGATATCTGATGATCTTCAATATCTGTTAGTGACATTAGATGTCCAATCATTGTTTGCAGTTATACCTAACAATGGAGGACTTGAATGTATATATAGATATCTAATGGATCATACAGATTATACTCCCCCTTTTGTAGATCTGTTATGTTCTCTATTAGAAGTAGTACAAGAGAATAATGTATTTCTGTTTGATGAAAGGGTATACATTCAAAAAGATGTCGTAGCTATGAGTACTTTGTGTGCCAATAGCTACACCAACTTGGTAATAGCTGTATGGGAGAAAGAGATGTTATTTCCTTTGTCTAGCTTTCAGAATCATGTCATCTTTTATAAATGTTTTGTAGGTGACCTGTTTTTGTTGTGGACAGCTAATGAGATCCAGCTACCAAACTTTTTTGATGAGGTTAATGTACTTACCCACTACTTAAAATTCACCATGGAAAAATTAGAAACCCGGATTGCCTACTTTTGAGCAATGTGATGTTGAATACTGGTATTTTTAGAAAATTATGTTATAAGAACACCCTATTGCATAGGGGAAGTATGCATCCCAGGTATGTTTTTAAAAATATTATTAGAGGGCAAGCTATGAGAGCTTCACGACTTAACTCCACTCAGGAAGGATTTCAGGAAGAACTGTTGGGTCTAAAAGAAAGGTTGGTGGCTAGTTTCTATAAGGTGAATGAAGTAGTGGATGGGTTTGAAGGAGTAGACCTGATGAGGGTAGGCAGCGTCTGTCCCTATTTTTCTGATGGAGGGACAATTGATTATGCAGGGACAACTGACCTTGAAAATGTGCTGCAATTACAAAAGACATATGTAAAGGTACCTCTGTATTACACACAAGATATAAATGACAGCAGAGATATTATTTTTAGGAATGGGGGGGTCCTAACAGTTGATCCCAATATTAGGGAAATTGTAGGAGACCAACCACGATTCCTATATAAGAATAAAATAAATTTACAGAAATTACTATGCTATTCCAGGGCCCTGAACACTACACGGAATGATACTACACATCAATGTACTTTACCATGCAATAGATGTAATTTTTGCATGTATATGGATAGTAGTTCTCTGTTTATTCACCCAGTGACCCACCAACATTTTGAGTTTAATGTTATGGCAGATTGTTTAACTGACCATGTTATCTATTTGGCCTGTTGCACACTCAGTACTGAGTTTTACATTGGAAAGACAGATAGGAGGGTGAGAGAACACATATATCATGTCCTTACTAAATCAAATATCATTGCCCTGTCTAAACATGTCCTGAAGACCAATGAACAGCATAGCTTTAGATTTATGGTTATGCAAGTAATTACTCCTAATATATGGGGGGAGATGTTAGGAATTTCACCGAGAGATGTGAATTGAAATGGATCATCAGGCTCAGAGCAGATAAAAAGCCTGGCCTGAATGACAAAGTACCCCTAAGACCTGTTTTAAAGAACAGGAGATTAAAAGTTAAATACTAATACAGAGAACTCTCTCAGAGAACTCTCAGATCTACTCACCAAAACCTAATCTGTATTTGAAAACCCAATCGCCCTGCTGGTCAGCTCCTGATATCCTTTTCCTTAGCAAAAAAATGGAATTCTCTCCCTTCCTGTCTAAGAACCTGTGCAAACTTTGAAAACTTTAAATCTCAGTTACATTCCTACCTTTACTCTAACAGAAAATGCAACTGCATTCTCCCCACCTAGTCCTATAAGTCTCGCTCCACCTCTAAACCTCTCTCCAGCTATGATTACTAGCCTCTCTAGCTATGTTGTATAGGCTACCACACATATGTACATATTGTAAATATCAAATTTGTACCATGTACCTAAGAATCTACACCTGCTCTCTAACATGAAATTTAACTGTAAATTGTTCATTAATAATACTGTGTCTGTATCTAAAGGTAACATGTACTTAAGCAATTACATCTGCTCTCTAGCATGAAACATAATTGTAAATTGTTCTTTTTTTCTATATTGTATCTGTATCTAAACTTTGTAACATGGAGCTTTTCTCCCCGGGTCTCCACTGAAAACAGGCTCTCTGAGCCCAGTGGACATCCCCGGTCATCAAACTGAAAATAAACAAATAAATAAATAAATAATAGGATCACATATCATATATATATATATATATATATATATATATATATATATATATATATATGTATACATTTTTATATATTTGATGTATTATATGTGTTTGATTATATCTAGAATGTATATTTAATGTATATACATTTTTTAAGAAGGAAATTGTAGGAAATGATGTAAGGCTTTTACTTAATTGTTTAATTGGCAGGTGTATTTATATGTGTAATTGCAAGGAGAAGTATTATTGGTCTGAAGAAGCCCTCTTGGGTGAAAACGCTTACCAGCTTTGTGTCACAATAAACCTGTTTTTGGATTTTATTGACTTCTGTCTTTGTGGATTTTACAAATTGGACTTGGTTATCTTTCGTTTATGTGGATTGTTTTAATAAGCCTTGGTTTGCTCCTGTGCACATTCATTTTTTACTATGTCCAAGGATTGCTTTATACAGTGTTTTACTGCCAAAATTGTGATATGCACATATGTATTTATAATTATTGAGACAGTAGTGAATACTCCATAAAATTGGAAAAACTTTTATTTGTCTCTCTTAAGCATTTTGGTATTATTAAAATTGCATTTTTTTTCCACTGGTATCATTTGCATTTTTGATGAGGTGGTATGCTGTATAAATATAAAGACTTTAAAAACAAAGGAGCTATAGAGCTAATGGAACTGCATTTATCACATGGTAAAGATTGGGATAATACAAGATCATTATTTCTTTGATCCCTGAAAACTAGGATTGAATACAATTTTACATCACAGTACTCTGTGTAGACAGTATCAGTCTAGCTGTGTAATAAGATTTAAATGATGCATAGTGCTCTGAGCTGAAGGCTTGCTCAACACTTAAAACTTCCCCATCTTTTGTGACATATAGTCTCTGACATAAAAGTATTAGATTTGCTGAAGCATAAGAAAAGGAAAATGCACATCCCTTTTTTATGCCAATCAGTGTCAAAAAGAACAATTTATGTGGTATGAAAATGATTGCTTTGCACTGCCAGTATTTGACACAGAGGATATGAGTTTAAAAGTTTTTTAGCATATTACTAAAACATTACTTTGACATTGCATTATTTATATAAAAAGTGCTTTTTCATAAGTGTCAGACTTAGTCACCCTCACAATAAGTAAAGGCTTATTGAAAAATACTATTAAAAACAACTGATTCACTTATAGAATTATATATTTTTTTCTGGAAATAAATGGGTCTGCAAAGAAAGATAGTGCACTTTGCATTATTTGAGTTTTGACAAAGTAGTTTTTCTAATATTTTCTTTGTATAAAGCTCATTTAACTTTGATTCTTTCTAAAAAAGTTGCCTGACAGCATAGCACAGAAAGTTAAAGTTATAAAATTGTAATGAGTATCCTCCTTTTGATTTTAATTCCTTCAGTCTCAATTTGTAGTCAGTACAATTGCTAGTAGAAAGTGACACATAAATTTAACAGACTTACCTAGTTTTAGAAAAAAAATCTGTATTGCACTGTGATGATTTTACTAAAGGACTATACATATATTTTTGGAGCAGCTCTTGCATTTCTCTAAACAACTGTCTTCTGGCATATTTAATCTGCCAGTATGGATTGCCCATATGGCAGCTTTCCCGTGGATACAGCTGCAACTGATTTGAACCAGAAGAAACACAATGATGTCTTACTGACTATAATGTCTGACATTACATACATTTCTCAGTGTGTAGAAGAAGGTTCACATCCTCAAACTTACTAAATTTCTGGAATAATGTCTCCAATTCCAAGGAAGATAGATTATATCTGCTAAACTATGGATGTTGGATTATACATTGTTGTTATGTTTCTAGACATGAACTAGGTCTTTGACAGAGTGAGCCATTCTAACTTACTAGATAAATGAATCCATTAAAAAATAAAAGGAAACTAATCCTGTGGATACCAAAACATGGAAAGTTTGCTTAAATAATCATCCAAACCCATGTAAACAGATTAGTTGAGGTGTGCCATAAGGTTTCTTCTTGGGTTATTTCTTTATGTATGTAATATTATTACACTTAACACTGGCTTGATGACCCAATACACTTTCAGAATCAATTTCAGTACAATTTTAACAGATTACACAGAGCATGTAAAGTTTCAGGAGTTGAAGGATGACTTTGGACATTGAGCTAGATGGATAGCTTTGCTTTTTAACATTGCTAAGAATGCCTTGATACATACATGTAAGATAAGATATAATGTTGAACTATATGTGGTGGAATTTTATTACCCATTGCAGAGACATATAGGAATTTGTAAACCCTTGGAGAATCAAAACCTAGTTTGGCGTTTTGCATGAAGTATGTGGTTGCAATAGCTAACAAGATGGGCATACTACAAAGTCCTTTCAAAGTTTATCATATAAAAACTTTGGGCTTTCCTATGATTATAGCCAGATTAGAATATTGTGCAATTTACTATAATCTTGCATGAAATGCAACACTGCATCATTTGAATGGATCCAGAGACACTGAACAAAATGTAATCCTGGCATAGCCAGTCACATAATACTAGATAAAGGAGAGTAGTACAATTTTACCTGTTGCACAAAAGAAGCCATGATGATCTAATAAGACTTTATAGGTCTATATAGGACCACTCATTAGCTAATTTGGCTGGGCACAACTATATCAGCAAAATGGTTATCCACAAGGAGTAGCCACTGTGGTTTGGTTGTAAATAAAGATATCTATGTTGAAAAATACAGCTCATGGAATGGATTACATACCTGGGTAAAAGACAATGAATCTGTCTTCATCTTAAGTATATGATCAATAAGACAATGAAGATACAGTCTTTAACAATTAAAGATGCTGTAAACAATGCAGAATTCTTATGATTTCCATGATTGTTTCCATATGTGCACATGTATATTATGTTATGTTTTAAGGCAATAAAAGTGTCATAATCTGAAAATGTAATGCATCCTGGGACAGAGGAGGGAATAACCAATTCTAATTGTGTGTGTGTGTGTGTGTGTGTGTGTGTGTGTGTGTGTGTGTGTGTGTGTGTGTGTGTGTGTGTGTGCGTGTGTCTGTGTGTGTCTGTGTGTGTGTGTGTGTGTGTGTGGTGTGCAGACACATCTATCCTAATGACATGATAAATGATTTTTGCTTGCAAATGATATCTCTAAATATCTGAATTATATGACCATTACTAATGGGACTACTATATGAGGAATAAATATACTGTGGACTTAACAGCACCAGTCCTTTGTTACAGGGCTATGTCAGGACTACACACTGTGGTTTCTTGTCTATGCCATACTTTTTTGATGGTATCTGATTCTATCTTATTCTGAAAAAGTAGCATCACATGATCTTGTGCATAGCCACAGTGTGTGGCTCTGACTAAGTGTACAGAAATCTTGTCAACAGTAAGACATTGAACTAGTGGTCACTAAGTGTAAACAGTCTGATACACAGCAGAAGCTGATTTTCAACAGGCAACTTAGAACTTAGAATATCAGTGTAGTTGTGAAATTTGTGTACAATGCGTATACCATATGTCTTGCTGTAAATGGTCTGTGTAACACTAGCAAGTTATTTCAAATACAAACTTCACCTTCATTTTGTTACATTGCAAAATATAATAGTCATTAGTTTAGTTACATGAG